>NW_027666376.1:0-96581 GCF_963455335.1 Martes martes | reverse complement strand
AAATACGCAAGTGGAATCTGCAACTGAAAATGTAATACCATTTACATTAGGCAGGCTAAGCACCAAAATGAAATATTTAGATGTAAATGTAACACAATATGTACAATGTCTATGAAGAAAACTATGAAGCTCTGATGAGCGAAACCAAAGAACTAATAAACAGATATCTCATGTTCATGAAGAGGAAGACACTCTATCAGTTCTTCCTAACCTGATCTATAGATTCAATGAAATCCCAGTCAAAATCCTAGCAAGATATTTTGTGGATATCAACAAATGCTAACATTTATGTGGGAAGGCAAAAGACCCAGAGGGGTCAACACAAAATTGAAGGAGAAAGGACAAATGCTACCCAACTTCAAGACATATTATGAGGGGCGCCTGGGTGGCTCAGTGGGTTAAAGCCTCTGCCTTCGGCTGAGGTCATGATCCCAGCGTCCTGGGATCGAGCCCCGCATCGGGCTCTCTGCTTGGTGGGGAGTCTGCTTCCCCCTCTCTCTCTGCCTGCCTCTCTGCCTACTTGTGATCTGTCAAATAAAAAAAAAAAAAAGACTTATTATGAAGCTACGGTGATTAGGACAGTGTCGTATTGGCAGAAGAATAGATAAATAGATCAGTAAGAGAACAGAGAGCCCAGAAACAGAGCCACATAAATATAATCAACTGATCTTCGACGAAGTTGCAAATAGTACAATGGAGTAAAGAGAGTCTTTTCAACAAATGATTATGAAACAACCCTCCACATGCAAGAAAATGAATTATTTATTTAAGGTTTTATTTATTTATTTGACACGGCGGAGCGGGGAGCACACAAGCAGGGAGAGCAGCAGACAGAGGGAGATGGAGAAGTAGGCTCACTTCCAAGCAAGGAGCCCAATGCAGGATTCCATTCCAGGACTCTGGGATCCTGACCTGAGCCGAAGGCAGACACTTCACTGACTGAGCCACCCAGGCCCCCAACAAAATAAATTTAGACAGAGATCTTGCACCATCTACAAAAATTAACTCAAAATGGATCATAGACCTAAAGGTAAAATGCAAAATTATAAATCTCCAAAAACGTAACAGAAAACCTTAGATGGCCCTGGGTATGGTGATGCCCAGGAAGGTTTGTTCAGATTCTCCTAGGTTGTTTTATTATCTAGGAGATAAGGATGCTCTTTTCCCCAAAATATTTGGAGGGCACCTCTCACATGATGGTTTTATGATCGGCTTCAGGAGAGAAGGGGGATGGAAGACCAGAGAGATCTTTCTGTTTCTCCTGTTTTCTCATACTCCTTTAGCTTGTAATATTCAGTATCCCAAGGTGCCATATTTTAGGGTAGTATGCCCTGGCCCTTCTCACAAGACAGGTTTTGAGGAGCCTGGCTGGCTCAGTCGCTAGAGCATGTGACTCTTGACCTCTTGGGTTGTGGGTTGGAGCCCCAGCTTGGCTTTTTAAAAAGATTATATTTATTTATTTGACAGAGAGAGACATCGAAAGTAGGCAGAGAGGCAGGCAGAGAGAGAGCCGGATGTGGGGCTCAATCCCAGGACCCTGAGATCATGACCCGAGCTGAAGGCAGAGACTTAACCCACAGAGCCACCCAGGTGTCCCCAAAAAATAAAATCTTAAAAAAAAAAAAACCCAGGTTTTCATTCACGTGGGTATGGGAGACTTCACAGAAAGATAGGACTCAAGGACACTATTAGAATTTGAGGCTTATATAATAGGGAATAGGGATGGGAAGAGAAGCACTTTTGGGAGAAGAGATGACTCTTTAGGGGGCTGGAAGAAGAAAGGGCACTGATGAGAACATAGATGAATTTTGAGACATGAGTGAGCTTTTAGGAGAATAAATGAGAACTGGGATGGTTCTCTGACAGTGGGTTTGGATGTGGCGGAGAGAAGGGATTAAATTTGCCTCTGGGGGGGGATTTATGACATTTAGGTTTTGGGGGAGGTTTGGCTTGTAGGCTATTAAATCAATTAAACAAGGAGGTCATTGGACTGAGGGGGCTCTAATGCGCAGGCAGCTGATAGAAATACACCAAAGTCTAAGCCAGCAACCCCGTCAACGTCATGAAAGGGAACCACTAAGGTTCCCTTAGTGGGAACAGTCAGAGCTTGAAGCTATAGCCAGTCAGATCATGACCTTTCTTTGTGGATCCCACTTTTTTTTTTTAAAGCCCTATAGTGGGGCTCAAACTCAGTACCCTGAGATCAAGACCTGAGTGGAAATCAAGAGTGGATGCTTAACCGACTGAGCCACCAGCCAGGTGCTCCCTTCTCACCTTTTCTGTCTGTCTTTCCCCTGGCTCCTGTCCGAGGAGTGCTCCTAACCACTTCTGGTTTGGTGCTGCCCCATCTGAATTGATTTCTGCTCAAATAATCTTAAGCATTTTAATATGCCTCAGCTTATCTTTTAACAAGACAGATAAGGGATTCTAGGAGCTTAAATACCTTCAGCTGGAAATAATTCTTATGCCCAGCTGGGATATTTGGGGGTGGTATGTCGTGGTCTGCTTTGAATGCAGTTTTTGGTTTTTTTAGATGCCTTGAACTAATATGCACCTGCAGTACAGAGAACTCTGAAAGCTATCCTTCTAAGTCCCACCGCTTCCAAGGCCAGTTTTAGCTGAGTGACATTCAAAAAACAACAATGTTTGGGGCACACAGGTGGCTCAGTTGGTTAAGCACTGGGCTCCTGAACTCAGGGTCCTGAGTTCAAGCCCAGAGTTGGGCTCCATGCTGGGCATGGAGCCTGCCCCCCTCCCCCCAAACACACTCAAAACGACCATCTTTGAACTAAGATTAATTATAAAGGAACTTCGATTATTACTGTCTCTTCCAAAGAACATTTAAAAAGATCCATTTCAAAATGCACACTGATGCTTATCCAAATCCATCATGTTACTCAAACTAGTATCTGAATTCATCCTTGATACATCTCCTCCTTCATCTTCCTCCCGCTGCAAATTCACCGCCAAGCCCAGCTACTCTCTAAATATCTCTGGACTCCCTCTTCTTCATTCTACTTCTGCCAAAATCACCTGGACCGAGTTACCATTCTTTCGCACCTGGATTGTATTAATAGCCTTTGAACTAGTCTCTGATGAAGCTGAACCCAGCTGTAGCCTGTCCCACAGCAGTGGGATCTTTTCAAAACACATCTGATCACCCACACACGATCTGATGCCAACAACACAATATGAACAAGATACCTAGGCTCTTTGATGGTTCTAATAATGATCAAAATTCTTACTGAAGGCTCTCTAAAGACTGTCTCTCAATTTCCCCTCCAGCGTTCTCCCACCAGGCTTACAGCCCTACCCTTTACATCCAACTGACCCAGAACGGCGTTTGCTGCTTTACCTGACTCCCACTTCCTTCTGAGGTCTTTCTTGCCTCTGCTTCTCCTCCAGGCTTCTGGACATTGTAACTCTGGCCCTTCCCTCCTGTTTCATTTCCCTGACACCCCTGCTCAGGAGGTTTTCCACGAACCTGTCCTTTGCAACCCCATCACAGCTGTCATTTCCCAGTCACTTGTGAGATCTATTGGAGCTCTAGGTCTCCATGAAGACCAGAATGGGCTCACAGCCACTTGGATGTCCTACCTGTGTTTTCTGTTGTCTAAAAGGGGGCCTCTCCTATGGTAGCACCCAATAAATACTTGATAGATCGATGTGCAGATAGACTTTTAAATTATTTTGCATGGAGGGCTATTATGCACATGGAGAAGCGAACGTATCACTTGTGTTCAGTCGACTTTCACAAAGTGACAGACAGACCTGTAAGAAGTTTCTTTCGGGGTTTTGGATTCCTAAACTTAGCAGCTGAGAATTGTTGTCCCAAGATAGCTGTAAGGAAGTGAGCACTAGAGGGCAGTACAGGCAAAGGAACGGAGAGCCTAACCGTCAGGCAGTGGTCCAGGAGAACGGCGGATGCCCGGCAGTTTCTCGGAGATGCAAAGGATTGTGGGAAGCTCCATGCCATCCAGAAATCCTTCTGGAGTCCAGGGACCGGAGCAGCTTCTTGTGAGGTGTTCGGGGAACATGCCTTACTATTGCCATTCCCTAACTGTGCTGGTCGGTACTTTCAGTACAAGGTGGATAGTATGTATGTGTCATCTTAAAAATACTCAGAAATGTGTGAAGGAGACAGAAATCTGAGCAGTCACACCAGCAGGGTCTCAGAGAACCGGAATGGTTTCTGATGCAATGACAGCCATCAAGACCTCACCATCTCATCGCCCCTTAAAAATGGGCACCTGCTGGGTGCCTGGGTGGCTCAGTGGTTTAAAGCCTCTGCCTTTGGCTCAGGTCATGATCCCAGGGTCCTGGGATCGAGCCCCACATCGGGCTCTCTGCTCTGCAGGGAGCCTGCTTCCTCCTCTCTCTCTGCCTGCTTCTCTGTCTACTTGTGATTTCTGTCTGTCAAATGAATAAATAAAAATCTTTAAAAAAAGATTTAAAAAAAAATGGGCACCTGCTAGTCCTTTATCTTGTGATGTTGTTGGACTTGGGGGTTTTCTGACTGCTGTTTTTCCAAGGGCTCCCCCTCAATTTTTTTTTTTTTTTTTTTTTTTTTAATATTTTATTTATTTATTTGACAGACAGAGATCACAAGTAGGCAGAGAGGCAGGCAGAGAGAGAGGAAGGGGAGCAGGCTTCCCACTGAGCAGAGAGCCCGACGCGGGGCTCGATCCCAGGACCCTGGGATCATGACCCGAGCTGAAGGCAGAGGCTTTAACCCACTGAGCCACCCAGGCGCCCCTCCCCCTCAATTTTTGACTTCCAACAACTGCCTCTTCCCTTCTGCTGCCTTTTCCCAGGCCTTCGCCCTTAAATACTTTACACCAAAATCTGTTCTGAGCTGCTGATCGGTAGTGATCAGGTAGTGAGCAAGGGCTTATCACCATCCATCTGTTATAAGTGGCCTTATGTCCAGCCTGCTACCATCACCGGTATGGACTGGGCGACGAGGCCATACAATATTAACCACAACTTTATGGAAGAAACACCCTGTGGCCTTTTTCTTCAGAAGCACGACAAGAACTGGATTATTCTCCAAAATACTTGAAAATGAGTTAAAATCACCACCAAGCTATTACTAACACAGCTAAGCAGTCTCAGGCTACTTAGTCTTTAATCGTCATTCTTATTAGTTACTGAGTATATACCATCCTCCATTCATTCTAGACTAGAGGACTCGGGGACTGAAACCTTTGTTTGAGTCTAGATTAGGCCACTTGCAAACTGTGTGTCCTTGGGCAAGTCACTTAAGCTCTCTGAGCCTCAGTTTTCGTATCTGACAATGAGGGTGATCATTACTTTCTGTGGTTAGCCCTTTAGGATTAAGGTAAGAGTTCTTTGCAAGATGTAGACTCCTAGATCAGTGGCCCTCAGCATTAGTAGTATGCTGTACATCAGAACCACTGAGGTACTTAGTTTTTTTTTTTTAAGATTTTTTTTTTGTTGTTGTTATGTTTGGTTAGCCAGCATATAGTACAACATTAGTTTTTGATGTAGTGTTCTCTAATTCATCAGTTGTATATAATACCCAGTGCTTATCACAACCTGTGCCCTCCTTAATGCCCAACACCCAGTTACCCCATCCTCCCACCCTCCTCCCTTCGCTAACCTTCAATTTGTTTCCCAGAGTCCAGGGTCTCTCATGGTTTGTCTCCCTCTCTGATTCCTTCCTCTTCAGTTTTCCCTCCCTTCCCCTATGGTCCTCCGTGCCTTTCCATATGTTCCACAGATGAGTGAAACCATATGATAATTGTCTTTCTCTGCTTGACTTGTTTCACTCAGCATAATCTCCTCCAGTCCCATCCATGCTGTTGCAAATGGTGAGTATTCATCCTTTCTGATGGCTGCGTAATATTCCATTGTATATGCGGACCACATCTTCTTTATCCATTTGTCTGTCGAAGGGCATCTCGGCTCCTTCCACAGTTTGGCTATTGTGGACATTTTTGTTTATTTATTTTAGAGAGAGACAGACAGTGAGAGCTGGAGGAGGGAGAGAGAGAATCCCAAGCAGAGTCCACACTGAGCCTGGGGCCTGACGTGGGTCTTGATTCCAGGACCCTGAGATGATGACCTGAGGTTAACCAAGAGTCAAAGGCCTAAGAGAAGGAGCCACCCAGGCGCCCCCTACTGGGCTACTTTAAAAGCATGCAGACCTCCAGTCACTCCCTCCAGGTCTGGTATGAGACCAGGGTGGAGGGTTTAAAATGCTCCATAGGTGATTCCATTGCACATGTTGGGGGTACAACACCTGCAATTCACCAGAGATAGTATCTTTATTATCCAGGATGACCGAAGAGTAAGGCCGTGACTACTGCCCACTCAGCTCTTCTCTTGTTGCTGACTGTTCCTGGCAGAAACTAAGATGTAAGAAAGTACCCAATTGTGTCGGGGCCCCTGCAGGGGAGCATACAAAGCTAGACTCTCTGAGGGCAATGACTCCGGTCAGGATGAATGTCATGGGTAGGATGGAAGGGGTATACACAGTTGAGAACAGACATTTATGACCCAGGTGAGTCAAGATCCAAGTTTAGGGCATAATTGGAGAGGGAACAGTAACTCTAGGTAAAGTCAAACTAGAACAAAGGTGAGTTCTGGCCCTTCTCCTGTTGGAAAGGAGGAGTTTCAACATCCCAAAGCCCTAGCAACATGTCCTTTCTAAATGGGCTGGCTCAGGAAAGCCCGATTTTTGCCCATGAAAACACGGATTAAATAAGAATCAATTTCAATTTCAATGCATTTCAACCTTTTCATATTATAGTTGTAGAGCTAATTGCTCTGTATTGTCATACGCTATAGGGCAGAAAGGCATCATTAAAGTACTAAAAATTTTTTCCATGAAATGGATTTGTGCCACAGAGAGAAGGCCACTGATGAGTTCTTTTTTAGTGGGTTGTTTTGGACGTGGATTTTTTTTTTTTTGGGTATTTTTGGAAAAAAATTCTCAAATTTGCAAGAAGGCATACTCTCACGGAGCCTGTGTAAGTTCTTAACAGTGATCACAGTGGTCAGTGTTTGGAGATTTCATTGTTCAACCCCCTTCTTCTCTCTTCCTTTATTAATTCCTTTTTTTAGCTGACAGATAGCTGTGCTCACCATATATCAGATTTTGTGAAGACCCTGAGGATCCAGGTGTGAGCAAAAGGAGATAGAATTTCATTCTTCATGTGGCTTATAGCCTTGTTGGGACACTAATCAAGTAGTCAAATAAAGAAATGTGATATTCCAACTGTGACAAATGTGTTGGAACCAATAATAGGGGAGTTGGACTGCAGGGCATCAGAGAAGCTTGTTCTGAGAAAGGCTTTGTGGGTGTTGGGATCTCAATATCTCAAGGGTCAGTAGGTATTAACTATGCTGAGGGGTCAGCATGTGCAAAGGCCCTGTGGTGGAAGGACTTTTGTCTATTGGGGAAGAATTTCAGTGTTCTTGGAGCTCAGAAACAGACAGGCATGGGTATGGAATGACACTGGAGAAAGAGAGGCCACACTACGCTGGACATTTTAGACCACAGTTACACTGTTGTTCTTTATCTTGAGAACAATAAGGACCCTTTAATAGGGCTTTAATTAGTGCAGGGTGTGATGGAGGGGGATGTGAGTACACTGGCCACAATGAAGTAAGACCAGTTAGGAAGTTATTACTGTCCACAGGCAGGGGGTGGGAACTGCAAGGGATGCTGGATCAGACAGAAACCGATTTCCTTCCCTGAGCAGGCTGGGCACATTCGCAGTTCCTCCAGCGGCTGGGGACATGCACTGAACAATGTCACCTTCTTAGCTCAGTTTTCTTCCCAGCCTCTTAGCAATGGCACAGCAAGTCTCCCACCAGCTCCTCCCTTCTCAAAGAGGAATGAGAAGAGTATGTGCTTTTAACAACTCCATTTCTTTTTGTGGTTTGGGAATTTATTTAAAGTTCCCAAAGACATCATGGTAGATGTGTGGAAAGCATTTCAGTAAGAGTCCAGAGTTCATGAGATGGTCCCGATTAGGGCAGAGTTGTTCTCTTTTTCTTTTTCCAAGTATATGTGCTCTTTACTTATTAAGAATCATGTGCTAAGAGACGTTAGATGAAAAATGAGGAAAATGATGTGATTGGCTGTAATTTATGTTAGGCTCTTTATTTACATCATTAAAAAAAACTTTCCTGAGCTCCAACTCACATCCTGTAAATTTCACCCTTTTGAAGTGTTGCATTCAGTGCTTTTTAGTGTAGAGTTGGGCATCAATCCATTTTTATAAAAGTGTCATTTTTCCCTTCACTTTCCCCCATATTATTATTTTTTTCTTATGGACTTTCCATCATAGAAATTTTCAAACATACACAAATCGAAAGACTAGTAAGTAAGTTCTTGTTACTTAGCACCCTGCTTCAGCAATTATGGACACAGGCTGATCTTCTTTATCTATATTCTCCCTCCTCACTGGTTGACTTGGAAGAGGATATCAGATATCATGTCACTTTGACTGCAAATACTACTGAAATATGACTCTTTTGTTTAAGAAAATAAGCAGGATATTACTATCAACCAGAACATATTAACAATAATGTCTTCATATCATCCGATAGCCATACCATCCAATACCCGGGGAGTCCTTTCTTTTTTTAACCTTCCTTTCTTCCTTTTCTTTTCTTTCTTTTATTTTTTTAGTGAGGGGGGAGGGGGCAGAGGGAGAGGGACAGAGCATCCCAAGCAGGCTCCACACCCAGAGTGGAGTCTGATGTGGGTCTCGATCTCACAACCCTGAGATCATGACCTGAGCTGAAATCAAGAGTCAGACACTTAACTGACTGAGCCACCCAGGCACCCCCTGCCTTTTTTCATTCTCTTTAAATAAGTGGTTTGAGTCAGAATCTAAGAAAAACCCACATTGCATTTGGTTGATAGATCTCTTTAGGCTCTTTTCAATTTACAGGTTCTTCCTCCCTCCTTTTTTTCTTTTTAAAATATTTTATTTTATTTATTTATTGAGAGACAGAGAGTTGGGGGGGGCAGCAGGGAGAGAGAGAGAAACAGACTACTTGCTGAGCAGGGAGCCTAATGCAGGGCTCCATCCCATGGTCCTGAGATCATGCCCTGAGCTGAAATCAAGAGTCCATCACTCAACCGACTGAGCCACCCAGGCACCCCTCCTCCCCCTGCCTTGCAACCTTGGAATTCATTTGTGGGTGAAATCTGAGTTATTCGCCTTATTAGAACTTCCCTAAAGTGTTTTATTTTTAATAGCAGCCTGAAGAGTGGAGCATGAACATTGAAGAGCCATGAGCTTCTTCTGGGATCAAATCCTGATGTTATCCTTTACTTGCTGTGCAGCCCTGGGGAAATAGCTCATCTCTCTTGATGGACACAGGAGGGGCACTATGTTGAAGACTGAGTCAGATAATGCACAGAAAGTGCATGGCATGCAAAAGGTGCTCAATAAAACTTCCTTCTCTTTTTTTAAATCTCCTTATAACTTATAATTTATTTTTATTTATATTATTCTATACTGCCTAATTATATTATTTTATATAGTTATGTAACATATGTACATATATAACATGATTTATATATCACTATAATGCATATTTTATAATTACAATTACATTTTTTTATGATTATGGGTTTTTTCATATTTTTAAAATATTTGGAAACAGGAGTCATCAGTCTCCAGTCCTGGTTGAGTCTTGACTGTCAAGGATCTGAGAAACTGATGGACAATTCTTTGAAAGATAAAGGATGTCTAGAGACCAAGGAAGCATCTGGGAGCATATATACATATATATATATGTAGTGCCTGGGAGCAGAACTAGAAACAGGGTCCTCTGCAGAGCTAAGATTTCTTCAGCACAACTCAGCCCTGTGCCACTTTTCCTCAGCTTTTGCCATGTTCCCTGTCTTGCTCTCATGCCCATTATTATTAGGTAGTCCAGGTTCCTGGTACATGGGAAGGCTGGTGATGACCTCATCCATGCTGCACCATTAGCCATCCAAGTCTTGTCCCTTCAAGGAACATTTTTTTAAAAGTTTTATTTATTTAAGTACTCTCTACCCCCAACATGGGGTTCGAACTCATGACCCCAAGATTAAGAGTTGCATGTTCTTTGGGCTGAGCCAGCCAGATGCCCCCAAGAACATTTTAAAAAAGAACTTAGAAGAGAGTAATATTGGACCTAAACACAAATATCTGGGACCAATGGGAACTATTCAGGTTCTGTGAGACTTGGAAAGGGGGAAATATTTTAGGGTAGGGGGCACTCAAATCATATCACAAAAGTGATCTGTGCATGGGAGCTGCAAAGATAATCTTCTTTCCATAAATTCATCCGTCTATCCATCATCCATCCATCCTTTAATTCATCCATCAGCTAACATTTATCTCCTATGTGGATAAACAGACAAAGCCCCTGGTATCTGTTTTAAATTAGCTTTTATACCCCCATGGTCTCGGGGGGCACCTGGGTGGCTCAGTGGGTTAAGCCTCTGCCTTGTCTCAGGTCATGATCTCAGTGTCCTGGGATCCAGCCCTGCATCAGGCTCTCTGTTCAGCAGGGAGCTTGCTTCCCCCTCTCTCTCTGCCTGCCTCTCTGCCTACTTGTGATCTCTCTCTCTGTCAAATAAATAAAATCTTAAAAAAAAAAAAGTGTGTTATACCCCCATGGTCTCTTCACTTCATTCCACACCTGTTAACAAAGAATCTCCAGCCTGAATATGAATTCAGGTGCCTCTGGTTAATGGAGAAATGAGATGATCTTGCTTTCTCCAGCCCTGGACTCTGCAATTTTCCATCACATGTTCAGAATATAGCTTCCTTTCATGGCTGCTTAATTATTATGGCTCAGAAGACCATAATACTAAATTAAAGTGAAATATAATTGCTCTGCCAGTTTTCACATCTGCCAGAATTCTGCTGATAACAACAGGATTCCATGAGCACCTTCAAGTCAGAATTTGCTGTCAGTGATGGGGGAAGAAATTAACAACCACCACTACCACCACCAAAAAAACCCTCTTCTTTCCACATTCGCCCTGAAGCCAGGCTGACATAACAGAAATGGAAAACAGTTGGCACAGGCATAAAACTCTACGACAAAAGGAAACTTGTGAAATAGAAAAATGAATTTCTTGGGGGGAAAAACATAACTTCCATTGACAGCACTCTATTTAGGAAGAGAATTCTGTAGTCTGAAGATATTAAGGTCATTAAAAATAGCAGGGTTATTTTGGGGGGGAGGGGATGGAGGTTCTTAATAACCTATCCCCCCAACATTCTCCTTCAAATCTATATTAAAGTTAATCATCAATTGAAAGCCAGGAATGATATTGGAAAATCATTCTTTTACAAACGGAAACTATTATAATTTAAAAGGGTGCAAATGAAACCATACATTTTCAGAAGGAGATCAATGAAAAGCACTTTATTAGAAAATATAAATCACTTTTTAATTTCAGATGCAACAAGAAAAGAACTCATTTTTTCAGTTTCATTGAAATTGATTGGTACACCTGCAGAGAAAAGCAGCTTTATCATCTCGTTATCAGCCAATTAATATGCAGGTCTAAATGTGAATACTATTCCAGTTAACTAGAAATGGATGATTTTATTGAAGTCTTAATAGACTAGGAAAAGCTGCCTTCCACCCTGCTAAATGAGGTCAGTTGAGAAAAAAAAAAAAATCAGAAGTGCCTAACTTGGGATGGGTGGAATCTAAAACAATTTCCCTAACACTCGGGACCACAGAGAAATGGAAGCAAAGTGACTTGTCTGAAAGCAGACAGACCAGTTATGTGAAAGAAAAATCAGAATATTGAGTTTTCTTTTAATTGAAAAAGAGGACCGTTTGGGTTTGATTCTGAAGTCTGACATTCTCACTGTTCAGACCCTGACAGTTCTTAGTTCTTAGCCTCATCTCCATTTTAATCTCAGGGCAAGCAGGACTGCAAATTAGATAGAATCTCTTTACCACGCTCCCATTTTTTTCCCTTTCTGGGCTCATTTTCTGCCTTCAGACATTCTCTCCAACACATCTAGTAGCATCCGTAACTTTTCTCTCCCTTTCGCCTACCAAAACAGCAAAGCACCCTTGGGTTAAACCAATTCACACTACAGTATAACTGACTGATAAAGTGTTACTATACCAATAATATTTTATTTTTAAAATTTTTTAAAAGATTTTATTTATTTATTTGACAGAGAGATCACAAGTAGGCAGAGAGGCAGGCAGAGAGAGAGGAGGAAGCAGGCTCCCTGCTGAGCAGAGAGCCCGATGCGGGGCTCGATCCCAGGACCCTGGGATCATGACCTGAGCCGAAGGCAGAGGCTTAACCCACTGAGCCACCCAGGCGCCCCATACCAATAATATTTTAAAAGAGAATAGTCTAAAGCAGGGTTTAGCAAACTTTTTCTGCAGATAGTACATGTTTTCCATCTTGCAGGCTGCAGGGTCCCTATTGCAAGCATTCAACTCTGCCATTATAATGTGAAACCAGACATAGACCATAAAAAAAATGGCATGGCTGTGTTCCAATAAAACTTTATTTACAAAGCAGGATGTGGGCTTTGGCTGGTGGGCCAGTTTGCCAATCCCTCATTTAAAGCAATGGGGCTATACAAGTGGAACAGCCAGCGGGAAGGAGGAGAATTGCAGGGAGAGATTAGTTTTAGGTGCTTAGGAGAGTTTCAATGGTCGGAAGACCTCTCTGGCATTCTTCAACTACCTTTGATTTTCTCAGAATTCACTTGTTCATCCATGCATCCTTTCCTTCCTTCCTCCCTCCCTCCCTTCCTCCCTTCCTTCTTTCTTTCCTTCCTCCCTTTGTCCATTCATCTATTTTTTTTTAGTTCTTAAACCCTTGGGGGAAAAAATGCTCATCCCTTCTGTTAGGATCTTCAAGTAAGAATGACTCTGTGCAGGGGTGCCTGGGTGGCTCAGTGGGTTAAAGCCTCTGCCTTCGGCTCAGATCATGATCCCAGTGTCCTGGGATCGAGCCCCACATTGGGCTCTCTGCTCAGCAGGGAGCCTGCTTCCTCCTCTCTCTCTCTCTCTCTGCCTGCCTCTCTGCCTACTTGTGATCTCTGTCTGTCAAATAAATAAATAAACTCTTAAAAAAAAAAAAGAAGAACAAATCTGTGCATCGTGTGCAGTCAGTAGCAACGGCAGTTGCTGTCCCTGGTGATGCTTACGCTGAGTCCCGGCAGACACTCCTGTATCTGGCTTTGGTTGGGCACCTTCTGACAGAGGCACTTTCCAAGGGATTAGGAAAGACTGGTCCCAAGTGCAGGAAATAGGTTTTGTTGTTGGAATATGACAGACACATCTAAGATCATGAGACCCATTTTCCACACTAGAATCAACATGAACTTTGTCCTCTAATAATTACTTGGCACGTCATGCCCAAGATATTGCTAGTGTTCTGCAAGTCAAAAAAAATTGCAGAACATATGGAATGTTATTTATTTTGGGATTTTTTTGAAGATACTTTTTGAATTTATAAATGTAGATATTACATTATAGAATGTTCAGAAAATAAAGAAATGAAAATAACATTGTATATAATCTCAATTCCCTAATAAAATGTGGCAAGTGCCTATCACAGTCCCTGGCACATATTAGGTGCTCAGAAAATATCTTTTGAATGAATTAATAAATGTATGTTTCTTTTGAAAATCTAACGAGTGGAAAGTCTTTATCCTTTGAGGGTAGACTTCATTTTTGGAAGTAGCCAACAGCTCTTTGAAGTCATGTGTGTTGAAGTGGTAGATTACCAACCTGCACAACACTGTTCCTGAATATAATGAGGCTTGACTATAAAATATTGGGAACAACAGGGTTGAAAATGAGAAGGTTTGGATTCTAACTTCAGCTCTGACATTAATGTGCTTTGTAATCTTGGGAATCCTTCCATGCATCCACCACGGCAAACAAGAGAGACATGGTCCCCATTCTTCTGGAGTTTATAGTCTGGTAGAAGTTCAGACATTGATCTTTCAATGGGGGTGTTGGGGTGCAGGATTAGGGACTTGAAGAAGTGAAGGATCTCAACCTCTTCATCTGTAAAGCAAGGGAGGGGCTTGTTGGGTTTCAAGATCCTGTCCAGTTCTGCCATGGTGTGACTGTGGTTTTATTTTTGCTTTTGATGAGAAAGCAAGTTTTGAAACAGATCAGTTTCACCTTCTATAGCAACTTGCTGTAGATTTGACTTGCAGCATTTTAAGGGGAGTTAGCATGTTAGTTATCATGCCCTTGTCTTTGGATGTCTCTCCTTTGGGGCTCAAGGGGGAAGCTTCAGGATGGTTTCTGGAGGGCGATGATTATACGGAGCTAGCCTTGCTATTTGTTGTCCACAAAAAATTCCTTACATCCTTAAGCGACTGCTGAACAGTCTAATGGCACAGACTCTGTAAATGGCATTTAGATGTTAGCCATAGTCAGATGGCCTGTCTTCGTAATGTTAGGGCTACATGCCCCAATCCTGGCCAGTGGTCTGAGTGCTTAAAGGCTCCCACCACAATTTGGACCTTGTTAAAATGGGGCACGAAGATTTGTAGATGTTTAGGCATCATCTTGACCTGGAAGGGATACCCCTCTAGACCCTTTCCTGTGCCTCATGAATCCAATTTTTGACACATTGCTTGGATGAGAGAAGTGTTTTGGCTTTGGGTGGTCATGACCTTGGTTTACTGGTTACAGTAACTGGCAGGAGACTTGCCAGTTACTATAGCTGTGTGAGTTTGGGCAAGACAGTTTATCTTCCTGGGACTCAATTTTCCAATGTTTCTGAAAGGGTTCAGTGAGATCATCACAGAATCACTTTATGCCACTGACGTTCTTCTGTTCTAGGTGACCCCAAACAGCTGGATCCCATTTTCCCATTTCAAAAATAACTTAGCAAATAGACCAGAAGTACAGAATGTCTCCACGTCACTAATGGATGGGGTTAATTTATTATTTTTTATTATTTTTAGAATCCTATGTATGTGAATTATGCCTTAATAAAGTTGTCCCTGGGAAAAAAAATAAAATTTGTTGGGGTGCTTAGGTGGCCCTGTTGGTTAAACATCTGCCTGTGGCTCAGGTTTTGATCTCAGCGTCCTGGGATCGAGTCCCATGTTGGGCTCCCTGCTCAGTGGGGAGTCTGCTTCTCCCTCTGTTCCTCTCTCAACTCATGCTCTCTCTCTCTCAAGTAAATAAATAAATTCTTTAAAAAATTTTTTAAAAAATTGTTTAAGTAAGATCTGGGCCCAGTTTGAGGCTTGAATTCATGACCCCAAGATCAAGAGTCACATGCTCTACTGAATGAGCCAGCCAGGCATCCCTGGCTTTAATTTTTTTAAAAAAGATTTTATTTATGTATTTGAGAGAGAGAGAGAGGGTGTGTGTGTGAAAGAGAGCATGAACAGTGGGAGGGGCAGAGAGAGAAGGAAAAGCAGACTTGATGTGGGGCTCGATCTTACCACCCTGAGATCATGACCTGAGCCGAAATCAAGAGTTGGACACCCAATCTACTGAGCCACACAGGCCCCCCATAAGATATGATTTTTGTAAAAGACTGCAAGGTGTTCCACTGGATGTCTATGGACAGTTACAATACTTCCAGGTCCAAGTTTCCCCTTTTATAAGGTAGAACAGCTAGTGCCCACATGATTCTGTGAAACTGCGTGCCATCCCATCTCCTTTTCTTTCTCTTCCTCCTCCTCCTCTTTTTCTTCTTCCCTTCTTTCTCTTTCTTCCACTCTTCTTTCTTCTCTTGTCTTCTTTCCCCTTCTCTCTATCTTGATAGGTCAGACAGATGGAAGGTAACAATCAACACCGTCATGTGTAGAGCGCTTACCAAGTGCCAAGTGATATTCTTTGTCTTCTTTTGATGTTATAATTGGGCTGGTCATTTGCAGAGATGTTAGGCCAGTAGAGAGAGAGAGAGAGAGAGAGAGAGGGAGAGGGAGAGTATGTTTATGTGTGTGTGTATGTTTTGGTGGCTACACTTCTGGCCTTGAGTCTGGGGAGATACTAATAGTACATCTTAGAGACAACCTCCGAAAGTCAGTCAGTCCTTAGGAAGTCATGACCTCATTGGCGATATACAAAGTGGTTATTTCAAGAAAGGATTTTTTTTTCTTCTTTAGATTAGAGATGTACAGGATTGGACTGGGTCATTTTGAGTAATGAGTTCCCCATTACTGGTTGTATTCAAGCAGAAGCTGATTGACCACTTATTATAGGCACTGTAGTGTTCTCAGATTAAAAAAAAAAAAAAATCAGGTGTAAGCTAAAAATTCTCATCCTGCACCAGTTTTGCCCTGAAGCTTCCCCCAAACATTTCAGTCTGGCTTTCTCTCTCGGTTAGATTTAATGATTTCTAACTCCTTCCAAGTAGAAGATTCTCTGAGTCTGTGGCTCTGTAACATAGGCTTTTATTGAAGTGCTAGTATTTAACTTCCTGAAATTGCTGCTGGTAAAAAACTCAGATGGGAAAGAAAGTTGAATTGCAAATAAGAGATTTCAGCTTACCTGGGAATTTCAATTGTTTAGGGCTTCCCTACTCCTTATTTCTATGGGTATGTGATGGAATGTCTTAATGACAAAAACATTAAATGACACATGTGAGACATGTAAGGAAAGTAATATGCACAGACGCATAGACGGACAGATGTTAGTTTCTACCTGCATGCTTGAACAAGCTACTAGGTCCTGTATGGAATGTCACGCTAAAGACCCCATTAAATACCTTGACTGAGCAATTTGGCCGTACCCCATTTTCTCATTTCAAAATGTTTCAGGTTCCTTTTGCTCCGTGAAATGCATGAAAGCTGCTTCTGACCACAGAGACTAATGTGCTGTCCCTTTTATCTCCAAAACGGGCTCCCAATTGGTTCCAGGGAAAGTGATTTCCCCAAACCTGGCTGCCAACTATAATTGGCTTATATGTGACCCATCCATTTCCACATGCTTGTTAGAGCTGGGTGCCAGGGTCTCCTCAGTCCCTCCCAGGCAGCTGGACAGGGGCAGTAAATACCAGTAGGCATGCTGATAGAACCCCTGGGATGGAGTGGCTCATGCCATGCGCTCCGTGACCTGTTGGATGGAGTGGGTCCAGTATGGAGACTGCCTTTGAAACCAGACAGACACTGAAAAGTGTTGGAGAAAAGAAGGCTCTATCTTTCTTCTTCCTCCCTTCTCATCTTCCTTTCCTCCCTCCAGAGGCAGCAGTAAGAAATTGAAAAATTATACAACAAATTATACAACACTCAACGGTCAGTTGAATGTCTGACTCTTGGTTTCAGCTCTGGTCCTGATCTCAGGGTTATGAGATCGATCCTTGTGTAGGGTTCTGTGCTCAGCAGGGAATCTTCTTGGGACTCGCTCTCTGTCTCTGCTGTACCCTCCCCCACGCTCTCCTGAATAAATAAATAAATAAATCTTAAACAAACAAACAAACAACCAAACTTGAGCCAAATTGCTTGCATTTGAACCTGGCTTTGAACCTACTAGCTGTGTAACCTTGGGAAAGCTCCTCAGAATCTCAATGCCTCAGTCTCTTCCCCTGTAAAATGGGGGCAATAATAGTACCTTCTTCCTAACATTGTGAGGACTGAACCTATTAATGTAAATAGAGCCCGTAGGACCATGCCTGGCAAGTCACGATGGCTGCGTATGTATTTGCTAATATTTGATTCAAGGAACCTAAGACCTACTGTGAACTCAGCACAGGCTGGATGCTGGGCTCACGTGATCACGACCTTGAGAGCCCTGGGGAGACCTGATAGGCTTTTTCCTTTCTTCACCATCTTCCTTTCCTATGGTTCTTCCCCTCCTTCCCTCCTTTATGTATTGGTTTCCTGTTGCCACTATAGCAAATGATCACAAATATACTGGCTTAAAACAACACAACTTTGTTACATTATAGTTCTGTAGGTCAGAAGTCTCAGTGGACTAGGGGCACCTGGGAGATTAAGCGCCGGACTCTTGATTTCAACTCAGGTTCTGATATCAGGGTCTTGAGAAGGAGCCCCTCATCGGGGACCCAGCTCAGCACAGCATCTACTTAAGATTCTCTGTCTCCCTCTCCCTCTGCACCCCCCAGACTTTTTGGTGCTCTCTATCTCTCTCTCTCAAATAAATAAACAAACAAATGTTTGTCTCAGCTTACTAAAAAATCAAGGTGTTGATAGGGGTTGTGTTCTTTGCTGAGGCTGTAGGAGAGAATTTGTTTCCTTGTCTTTTCTAGCTTCTAGAGGTTAACTCCCATTCTTTGGCTCAAGGAGCCGTTCACATCACCCTGACTTCTGCTTCCCTTGTCACATCTCCGGTTCTCCTGTCTCCCTCTTTACCATATAAGGACCGTTGTGATTGCATCCGGCCACTTGCATAATGCAGGATAATCAGTCCATCTCAAAGTTCCTTGACCTCATCATATTGGCAAAGTCCTTCTGGTCACATAAGATGGCGTTTTCACAGGTTCTAGGTTGAAGAGACGGACATGAGAGGGTCTGTTATTATGCCAACTGGGCTTTTTTCCTTCCCTTCCCTTCCTTCTGCGCCTGGGTGGCTCCATCAGTTGAGTGTCTGACTCTTAATTTTGGCTCAGGCCATAATCTCAGGGTGAGATCAAGTCTGCCTTGACCTCCGTGCTCAGCGGGGAGTCTGCTTGGGATTCTCTCTCTCCCTCTGCCCCTTTCCCACTCATGAGCATGCTCGTACTTTCTCTTTCTCTTCTCAAATAAATAAATAAATAAATAAATCTTAAAAAAATAAAATAAAATGCTCGTCCTGTTCATTAACGACCTCGGTCTGGCGTGGGGCATCAGAGGAGCTGTGTTCCAGGCCTGACATTACGCCAGTTCGTCCTGCATGTGACCTTGGGAAAGAATCCACCCATGTCTGTAGCCCAAGGGGTTGGACTTGTGTATGTTAGGACTTTTCAGAGAAACAGAACCGGTAGGAAAGAGATATAAAACAAACCACATACATTTCTTATAAGGAATTGACTGATGAAATTATGAAGGTTGAGAACAGAGGAGCCGGTAATATGTATAAATTCAGTCCAAGGGGAGGAGAAGACTGACGTCCCAGCTCAAACAGGTAGGCAGAAGGGAATGGGATCCTCCCTTCCTCTGCTTTTTGTTCTGTTCAGACCCTCAATAGGTTGGGTGATAATCAGCCACAGGAGGGAGGGCAGTCTACTTGACTGAGAAGACTGACTCAAAGGTTAATCTCATCCAGAAACAGGCACAGAAATAATGTTTAATCTGGGCACCCCACGGCCCCGTCAATTTGGCACATAAAATTAATCATCGCAGCTTGTTATGCAGTGCCCAATTTCAGATGAACAAAAAACACCCCTTCCTTGATTTTGTTTTAATGGATCTGATTAAATCAGCCTGATTCTCATGCTGCGGAGCCCCCCCGTTGCTGCTTGGTGGGAAATTCACTCTCCTTGTTGGAGATCTCCTTGTTCCTTGCAGTCAAAGCCCATGGCATCTCACTATGCACCCCCACCAGGCAGGCTGCTCCAGTGCCCACACTGCTGGTTCTCAATGCTGTCCCTGGGATGCCCGTTTCCCCAGCCTGCGTGGTTCCTTTTAGGTGCCATACTGGCATTCAGAAAACTTCTGCGGCCCGATCCCCGCTCATTCTGGGTGCAACTTGAGGCTTACCCACCTGAAGAAATAGCCTCTGAAACTCGACTCCCCACTTCCAACCTGTCCCCAATCTGGGGATTCTCTCCTCCATACTTCCCTCCTATTACACTTGGTATAATTTCATCAATGCTCTTTACAAGATCCGGGAAGAGAAGTATCTTGCAGGCAACTTGAGTGTGGGCTTTCCAACATCAACTCCTGAAGCAAAAGGGCCTATTGTCATTGACTGAATGGGTCCCTCCGCCCACCACCGCCAAAATGACATGTTGAAACCTAATCCCCGATGGGATCGTGTTAGGAAGTGGGGCCTTTGGGAGGTGATTGGGTCATGAGGTGGAGCCTTCAGGAATGGGATTAGCACCCTTATAAAAGAGACCTGAGAGAGCTCTCTTGCCCCTTCAGCTGTGAGGACCCAGCAAAGAGACAGTCATCAGTGAATTAGGAAGTGGGTCCTCACCAGACATGGAGTCTGGAGGCACCTTGACCTGGGACTTCCCAGCCTCCAGAACCGTGAGAAATACATTGCTGTTGCTTCTAAACCACCCAGTAGGGTTTTCTGAGGTAGGAGCCAACCGGACCAAGACCTGCTTGGAAAAAATATGAACGGAGCAAGTACAAGTTAACGGATCACTAGATTATCCTGTCCCAAATGGCCTTCAAAAGGTTTTCCACAGAGGCTTGTACTTCCTCAGAGCAGAGGTCACATGAGTGGAGTTCTCCCCCTGCCCCCCTCACTTCAACCAGAGTAGTTGCTCTGATGTCAGTTTTATGTATTGCAGATTTCTCCCAGGATTTTATTTAAAAGAAGAATTCTTTGGTTTAAAAATTTTTGAAACCACTGGAGTAGATGATCTCTAGGGTCTCTATCAGTTCTGAGGTGTGTCATGTTTGTACTTTCCAGCACATTCAGCAGCCTTCTGAAGGAATCACTTATTCTCTATCATCTGCCTTTGTGTTTAACCAGAATTCCCTGTTAATAGAAGTGTCCGTACAATATAGCCCCAGCACAATAACGTGTGCTTCATTGCAAGGCAGTATGTGACCTTGGGAAGCATAAAGCTTTGTCTGTATCTCTTTTTTCTAGGATCTGTTCTTAGGCCTAGAATTATTTCATCAAAGGGGATGAGCATTTAAGCACAAAAGAACACACACACACACACACGTATGTAAAGTGCACGGTATGGTCGCAGAGAAAATTTAGAAAACAGAGAGCCATCCAAGAAGCAGAGATGAGATCGCCATTAATTCCAGCTTGATTACCGATGTGTTGAGGTATTTTCTTCCCATATTTAAAAATTACATGCACAATGTGTTCACACATATGAAAACAAAATAGGGATCGTGTAATGTTTGGAGTTTTAGGTTGACTTTTTCATATGATCTCATTCCATGAACATTTTCTTGCTTTTTTTTTTTTTTTTTAAAGACATGATGGATGTGTCATAATTTCTTTACTGGTTTCCCTATTCCTGCGCATTTGAAATGTTTCTAATTTGCCCTGATGATTAATGTGATTTTAAGGAGTATGTCCATAAACAAACCTTTACTCACATTTCTAAACATTTCTGAAGATAGCTTCAAAGGTGTGAATTTAGTGAATCAAATGGGAATAAACTGTTTTGTTTTGTTTTTTTCTTGTAAGGCTCTTGATAAGTATTTCCAAAGTATCTTCCACTATTTTAAACTCCCTTCAGCTCTGTTGGAATCTTGGTCTCGCTAAATCTTTATTAAAATTTGTTAATCAGAGTTTTAGTGCCATATGAATTTATTAGACTCTCCTACTTTAAAATGTGACAACCTCCACAGCTTTCAAATTAATGGAATATTCCAACATCTCCAATAGAGAACTTTTTTTTTTTTCTGAAAAATAAAAGACGCAGAAATAAGAACAGGGCTAAAATAAGCTGGAGTGTTGATATATAAAAATGGAAAAAGAGAAAAAATAGTCTTCTAGTCCTGATGTGACCCATCTTCCAGCTGCCTCTTTCTCTGACACATAGTGATTCTGTGGGGCTATGGACTTCTCCCAGCTTAGGAGAAACACCTGGGGAATTGATGGGTAGGGTCTGTCCTGATGGCACCAACGTTTAGAATCCAGCCCAGTGATTTTTAAAAAAAAATTTGTTAACTAAGGGATTTAGATGGTAAGTCCATTGGGAAAGGGCCTGGGAAGCTCCTCCATGAGACTTAGCTCACTTCCCGAAATCCGGAGGCAGGACAGTGAGAGATGTCATGTCAGCCCAGGAAAGAGGCCTTCAAATCTCCCTCCCTCCGACCTTTCCTTTCTCCCTCCCTTCCTTCTTTTTTTCTTTCTTTTTTTTTTAAAGGTTTTATTTGAGGGACATCTGGGTGGCTCAGTGGGTTAAAGCCTCTGCCTCCGGCTCAGGTCATGATCCCAGGGTCCTGGGATGGAGCCCCGCATTGGGTCTCTGCTCAGCAGGGAGCCTGATTCCTCCTCTCTCTCGGCCTGCCTCTCTGCCTACTTGTGATCTCTGTCAAATAAATAAGTAAAATCTTAAAAAAAAAGATTTTATTTGCGAGAGAGAGATAGTGATAGCTAGAGAGAGCAGGAGGTGGGAGGGGAGGGAGAAGTAGGCTCCCCAATGAGCAGGGAGCCCGACGCGGGGCTCCATCCCAGGACCCTGAAATCATGACCTGAGCCTAAGGCAGATGTTCAACCGTCTGAGCCACCCAGGCGCCCCCTCTGTGTCTCTTTCTGAACTTCCATTCGCTCTTAGATCCCTCAGGAGGCTGCGGGGACATTTTCTTCTCTCTGCCTTTAGAACTCGGTGACATCTGATTCTGGGGTTGGAGCTGATCCTGAGGCTTTTGTCTCTGCCTGGTTTGTGCAAAGCCAATCAATGCAGGCATTCTTCCTCCAGCATTACAATGTCTGCCAATTTCTTTCTTTCTTTTTTAAAGATTTTATTTATTGGGGCGCCTGGTTAAGCGGCTGCCTTCAGCTCAGGTCATGATCCCAGAGTTCTGGGATCGAGTCCCACATCTGGCTCCTTGCTCGGCAGCGAGCCTACTTCTCTCTCTGCCTGCTGCTCCCCCTGCTTGTGTGCGTTCTCTCTCTCAGACAAATTAATAAAATCTTAAAAAAAATTTTATTTATTTATTTGTCAGAGAGATAGAGAGAATACAGGCAGGCAGAGTGGCAAGTGGCTTAACCGACTGAGCCACCCAGGCATCCCTGCCAATTTCTTTTTAAAGAAAATTTTTTTAACATAGGGACACCTGGGTGGCTCAGTTGGTGAAGCAACGACTGACTCTTGGTTTCAGCTCAAGGGCTGAGATCTGAGCCCCCCATTGGGCGCCAAGCTCAGTCTGGAGTCTGCTTGAGATTCTCTCCTTCTGCCCCTCCTCCCTCTCTCTCTCTCTCTAAAATAAATAAATACATCTTAAAAATATAAAATACGTTAGCATAATTATTTTTTAAGAAAGATTTTATTTATTTATTTGACAGACAGAGATCACAAGTAGACAGAGAGGCAGGCGGAGAGAGAGGGGGAAGCAGGCTCCCTGCTGAGCAGAGAGCCCAATGTGGGACTTGATCCCAGGACCCTGGGATCATGACCTGAGCTGAAAGCAGAGGCTTTAGCCCACAGAGCTACCCAGGTGCCCTACTTTAGCATAATTAATGAGGTGGTAGGCACATGCCAGTTAACGGACCTGGTGGTCAGGTCACCCACTCTCAGTGCACAGTCTGGGGGGACAGTTCCCATTCTGTCCCACAGAGCCGGACTCCAGAGGTGGCCACCTCATGTCCTCCCTCCATCCTTTCGAGATGACCAGCAACAGATTTGCTAATTAGCACACTGGTATCAAAAAATGGACTTTTCTTTTTTCCCCCTCTTTCTTCCTTCCTTTCCTTTCCTTTCTGTGTTTTTCTATAGGATATAAAGGGCTTTTTTTTTTTTTTTAAAGATTTTATTTATTTGCCAGAGAGAGTGAGAGTACACACAAGCAGGCAGAGAGGCAGGCAGAGGAAGTGAGAGAAGCAGGCTCCCTGCCGAGCAAGGAGCCTGATGCGGGACTCGATCCCAGGACCCTGTGATCATGACCTGAGCCGAAGGCAGCGGCTTAACCCACTGAGCCACCCAGGTGTCCCTAAAGGGCTTTTTATTTTAAAAAATGGACTTTTAAGGGCACCTGGGTGGCTCAGTGGGTTAAGCCTCTGCCTTCAGCTCAGGTCATGATCTCAGGGTCCTGGGATCGAGCCCTGCATCGGGCTTTCTGCTCAGCAGGGAGCCTGCTTCTCCCTCTCTCTGCCTGCCTCTCTGCCTACTTGTGATCTCTCTATGTCAAATAAATAAATTAAATCTTAAAAAAATTAAAAAAATAATAAATGGACTTTTACTGGCAAATCTAGTGAGTGCTAATTAGTTTGATGACTGTTTGAAATGAGCTCCAGACATGCAGCTGGAGCTAAAATACGTACTTTAGAGACATTCGCCTTCCTTGCATGAGCCCAGCAAGGCTGGCAGCTGTACCTGTAAGGATAGACCTGAACTGGATCCTTAATCAGCTCTGTGTCTTGCCATTGGTTTGGGAGGATTTCAGATGACAGGACTCTAACCAGGGATTGCAGAAATCTGCTGCTAATCTGCTTTGAGTAAACTTTTCATTACAGGGAAGGCTCAGTGCACCCGAACAGTCAGAAAGCTGGGGCTTCACCACACCCTAGCACTGGTCATATGAACTACTTAGCCCTCGCTTTGCCCACGGATGTTTATTTAATTAATGATGGCAGGTGTGACTGTTGGCAACCCAGGTCAACGGGACGGAGCTTCAGCCTTTCTCCTGCTAAATCAGAGCTCACAGAGAAGTCAGTGCAGGGTTAGCTCACGTTAGGCAATGTCCGTCCGCTGTCCCTTTCCTCTCCAATGCCATGGCCATCCGGCTGCCCAAGATCTGCATCTGATTTGATTTAGGGAAACTCTTTCTGAGTTCTGGGAGCAATTTTGGCTTTTTAAACTTAAAGAAAAAGAACAGAAAAGAAAAAGAAAGAAACACACAGAACGGGGGGAGGGGGAGGAAAGGGGAGGAAGAGGAAGAAGATGAAAAAAAAAGAGGTTGACTACTGCTTTTTAGGCTTCTGTGAGTAATTTAAATTTTGATGGATCCCTTCAGTGTTAGACATCCATAATGGATGTAATATGGTAAGACAAACAAAGAGACCCTGTTCTGGAACACAGAGGCACTTGGTCCCTGGTGTGGCTATGTTGAGTTACTGAAAGGCCATGCGGGCTGTGACACTGAGCTGCTCATTTGCATTTCTAACTGTGACCTGAGGGCTAGTCTGATGTATGAACAGGGAAGGTAGCTTTCCGAATGGTTTACCCACGACCTTTTCCTGTCACCTGCTTCTGAGAAGATGTTAGGAAAAATGTTCTGGCTTGGCTGGTATGAAAGGCCAGGTTAGAGGAATAAGCTTGAAAAATTTCACAGTATTTCTCCTGTTATTCATTAAATTCAGTGTCTGACAGAGAATGAGTACCAATAAATGTTAGTTCAATGAATGGATAAAATCTGTTTTGGGGCTTAATGGAGCAAATCTGTCTTTTTATATGAATTTAGAATATTTGTTTTCCTAAGTCTGGAAAACATATTTCACAGTGTATTTCTGTACAACTACTATTACTAATGAGTAACGCTGGTAATAGATAACGCATATTACGTGTTTCCTGTGTGCTTGCTAGGCACTTGACTTTCTACACATTATATAATTTAACCCTTGCAACAACTCAATTCTCTTACTACCCTCGATTTTAGACTAGGAACCCATGATTTCAAAATGGTAAGTGTTTTGACTGAAGTCCCATAGCTAGGAAGTAAAAAAAAAAAAAAAAAAAGTTGCTTTACTGGACCCCAGACAGTCTGCCTCCAGACCACCCATTTAATCCCCAGCCTTACTGTCTCTCTCTTTCTTGGGAATTTTATATGCTTTCATTCTATAATGTCTTCTTAAAAGAATAATTGTTTTTTTGGAGAATCTCTTCTTTGGTAACACTACCACTCAGAATCCCTTATTATTTATAGAGTTCATCATTAGTGTTCAGATTGAAAAAGTTAGTCTGTGTCTTAACCTTAGCATCACTGAAAAGTAAATCTGTGGATGTCTGATTGTTTTTTGTTTGTTTGCTTGTTTTTTTCCGAATGAGACAGAGAGTGTGAGTGGAGGGGGAGGGGTAGAGGGAGAGAGAGAATCTTAAGCAAGCTGGAATCCCAGCTCGGAGCTTGATGGGGTCCTAATCTCGCCACCCTGAGATCATGACCTGAGCTAAAATCAAGAGTCAGAGGCTTAACTGACTGAGCTACACAGGTGCCCCAAGTGGATGTCTGATTGTGATAACAAGAATGAGAACCATGTATTGAGTGAATACTATATGGCAGACCCTTCCCTACACATTATTGCCAATCCTTATAATCAACTCCGAGTAACTATTACTTCATCATCTCTGCTTACCGATGAAGAAAGTGAGGCTCACAGAAGTCACATTAATTGTTTTAGGTCATGTAGCTTGCCTCTAGTAAAACCAAGATTTCAAGATAGGTCTGTGAGATGCCCTAGTTTCTCTTGTCCTAGACGGTCCCTGGCCCCACTCCTGGTGATCACACAACATTGACATGGGGCTACCATGTTGGTTTCCTCTGGGAGACATCCCTTTTGCAAGACTTTCTGAGGAACACCCAGTGTCTCTCTGGTTGGAAGCAGATCAGACATTTACCATAGATCAGCTTGGGCTATTTCTCTGCACCCTGATTGGTTGTATTTGTATGGATATAGCGGATCTCGCCATTAAGGGAAGGATGACCTAGCTTAGCCTCCAGGTAGGGCTCGCCAGGCCGCAGTATTCATCCTAACTTGGATTAGTACTCTTACCAGTAATAAAAAATTAATTTTAGCACTTGAGCTAATTGGGTTAAAAAAAGTGACACCCAAGCCAGAAATAAGCCTAATGAAGCCCATTAAATAATTTAATGATTACATAATTATGTTCATTTAAAATGCAGGAATTGATTACTCTCAAATTAATTTTACCATCTCTGTACTTTTTAGAGCACATTTATTTTGAACAAAATGAAGGATTAGTTTCATTTCTGATGGGCACTCTGCCATTAATAATCATGTCTCATTATAATGAGAAAATGTTGTGTTTTGAATAAGTTCATGTGACCATATATTTCCAGATAACAGACAAGCTTGTTCTGTGGAGAGATTTAAGCTATTGAAAGGGTCTTACTAATTTGAATCATAAAGTGAGTAAGTGGAGGACTGATGTGCTCAGCCAGCAGAGCAGAGATGGGGATGGGAAAATCTGGTGCAATCCATCTAATTGGGGGCTGATCAGGGTGTTCTGGAAGCTTCGAACCAGTTGCCAAATCAGGCTTTATGGGGTCAGAAAGGCTAAAAATGCTTCACAGCAGACATCTTTTGAATGCTTTTCTAGTATCTTTTCCTTCCTCCTTTCCAGTAGCTTCTCCTGTGTATTTGGGAATGGCTCTCATCTTGAGTGAACGGTTCCTTCTCAGGCTCCCAGAGTCCAGCCTAGGATCTAGTGAGCCAAGGGCTACACATCATGCTTCTGGCCACAGTGATTGGTCTAGCGGCGGCGAGTGCGTCATCTAAGGTTGGCCAATCAGGATGAATCTCAAGGCCTTTTCAGGGGATCCCAAAAGAAGACTCTTCCTTTTCTTTTGACTATGAAGCAAGCTAGCTGCCATTTGGGGCCCGCAGGGGAAGCCAGTTTTAAGATGTAGTTGAATTGAAGAAGGCAGGACTGAAAGACAGGAGGAAACTGGGTCTTGGTGACATTGTTGAGCCCCAGGATAGAAAGCTCCAAGCCTGTGAAGGACTGAAAGAGTCACCAGTTCCAATAGGGGTCCCACACCCAATAGGGGTACTACCAATTCCAATAGGGGTACCACATCCAATAGGGGTACCATATCCAATAAGTGTACCACCAATTCCAATAGGGGTACCACATCCAATGGGGGTACCACACCCAATAGGGGTACCACACCCAATAGGGGTACCACACCCAATAGGGGTACCAATCTGGGAAGTTGACTTGTGGTCTAATAAGAGTGTCTTGCATTTGTAGAACGTCTTCTATTTATTCTCCAGTGTGTTTTCAGAATGCTTTGGACACTCGGGACTGAAGATCTCTAGGAGGGAGGCAGGGCAGGGTTGGTCAGTGAGGTGAGATGCTCTCTGTACGCGGAGAGATCTGACCTCAAATCCCGGCTCTTCTACTGCGTCTTCTGAGCTGTGCCTGCACCTGTAAAGTGGGCATGATGGCAACTTTGTAAGTTCTTTTATTTTTATTGGGTGTGTAAAAATCGAAATGGAGAATTGTTTATGATAGAGTCTGGTGGGAAGCACACAAACAGCATAATCCTGTTCCATTTGGTTTCTCTTTTTGAAAGCAGGAAGGCCTTGGTGTGCCCGTGGTTCTTTCCCCACTCTCTGTCCACCGTTCTACCCTCAGAGACTCAGGGTTTTGTTCCCTGAGAAATTGCACATATTTCTGGCGGAGAGGTTGGTCAGTTACATGTCAGTGAATATGTTGTTCGCAATAATTTATTTGTTAGGATCTGTGAGGGATGGGAATCAGGAAGTTTTGATGAGAACGAAGAGGTAGAGGGCATGTTCCTGAATGCCTGAGAGGATGTTTGAGGAAAGAGAAAAGATACGGAATAGAGGCAAATATCCGCTTTTGTAGGTAAGTGTTTTGGGTCCCCATCAGGGTGTCTGAAACATACCGGGAGCATTGGTGTCTTTGCGGAGCCCCCAGAAAGGACGAACTTTTCTTTAAAAGTTTAGGGGCACAGTTCAGTCATTGCAGGTCACTCTGTGTGGGTCCTGATCGTGATCTTCCTACTCTTATGTCAAACGTGAAAAATACACATCATTTTATAAAGGCGGACTGACTACGTACGTCATAGGCACTGGCAAAATGTTTTTTTTTTTTCTTTATGCTTGTTGATTTTTTTTTCAAGCCAAAAAGAAAATAAATTTGTCCACATATCTGAAAATTCCATGGACGTCCTGATGCCAGACATGGCTGGATTTAGGTGCTTAATATCCTCAGACACTGTCTCTCTCTCCATCCCTGGTGTCCTTGGTTTTGGCTTTATTTTCAAACAGGATGTCCCCAGTTGGTGGCAAGGATGACTACCAGCAGTCCAGGGTTACCAGCATAGCTAACTGAGTTTCATGTATAATCTTCCATGCCAGGGCAAGCTTGCCAGGTGTTATCCCATTTTACAGATGAAGAAACCAAGGTTCGGAGAAGTTGAGTGAAGGTCTCCCAGCAAGGAAGGACAGAGCCTGTTGTGGGTTGAATTGTGTGTCCCTACTCCCACATTCATATGGTGAAGTCCATACTTCAAGAGGGTGACCTTATGTGGAGATACTGTCTTTTTTTTTTTTTAAGGTTTTATTTATTTATTTGAGAGAGTATGAGAGACAGCGAGAAAGAGCACATGAGTGGGGGGAGGGGCAGAGGAGGAAGAGGGAGAAGCATACTCTCTGCTGAGCAGGGAGCCCAACGTGGTCGCAGGACCCTTGGATCATGACCTGAGCCAAAGGCAGATGCTTAACCGGCTGAGCCATCCAGGTGTCCCATGGAGATATGGTCTTTACAGAAGTAATCAACATAAAATGAAGTCAGTAGGATGGTCTTTAATCCAAACCTTATAAAAAGGGAACATTTGGGTACAGACACGTACACAGAGGAAAGATAACGTAAAGAGATAAGTTGAAGTTGATGATCTCTGTGCTCAGGATGGAGACCTGGGCCAAACGGATCCTTCCCTCGTAACCCTTGGAAGGAACGAACCCTGATTACACCATGATTTTGGATTTCTAGCCTCCAGAACTATGAGATGGTAAATTTCTGTTAAGCCACCCAATTTAGAGTACTCTGATAGAGTCCCAGGAAACCAATACAGGGCCCAAATTTGAATTTCCCTCTCTCTGACCCCAAAGCCAGTGTTCTCCCTCCTTTATTTGCTCCACATCAGACGTAGTCATGTCTGTGCTATCTGTGAGGTTTACAAGATGGATTAATTTCCTCAACTAAAAAAGTAAAGTATTTTTCTAGATAGGATTCTGCAAGTGCTTTCTGCTTTCACAGACCTCTAGAGGAAGGGGAGCATTTTCTACAGGCAGCTGTGCTTGAAAAACTCCAAACGATTCAGTCCAAGAAGCAAACACATCCTCTTTGTGCTGGGTAATTGCTGATTATAATTGAGAGAACATTTTAATTTGTTAAATTAAAGTTACACGTGTGTACCCACGATGACCGCCATCAGTGGTCCTGACAAGGGGGGGGGAGTTCGTTTCTGCTCTCATGCTTTCAACCTGAAGAGGCCATTTAACAGGCTGACTCTTCTCCTTCATATTCTGATTGTCACAGGATATTCATTCACTCATGCCCTTAACAAACATGGATGAAGCCTCTCCAGTGTATGAATACCTGGTGCACAGGGCAGCAGCATTATCTGATAGAAATAATAGTGTGAGACACAAATGCAAGCCACATGGGCAATTTTAAGTTTTCTAGTAGGTGAAAAAAAAAAAAAAAGAAACAGGTGGAATTCATTTAAGTGATATATCTTATTGAATACGATCTATCAAAAATATTTTTTTCTTTCAACATGTAGTCAATATAAAAGTTCTTAATGTGATATTTTGCAGTCTTTTCTTCTCACTAAGTCTTTGAAGTCTGGTGTGGTTTTCACCCTGACAGCACATCTCCATTGGATCAGCCACATGTCAGATGCTTACTGGCCACCATGTGTCCAGTGGCTCCTATATTGGACAGTGCAGATCTAGGGAATAGTGCTAGAATCATGATGCTAGTAGTAATAAGAACCATAATGACTTCCATTATTTTTGTACCCTGTGCCATGAATATTCTCACTATACATATTGTCTTTTTCAAATCTCACATTTTGAACACATTCATACAATTTAAGATACAAACATATAAAATTATATGCAAAATGTCTTGACCTTTGTCACCATGTCCTCAGTTCCCAGTTTAAAAAAAAAAAAGTCTCCCCCGAAACAAGAACCCATTTTAACATCTAATTGCATGTTGTTACATTTTCTTTAAACAAATACTAATAAATATTCCTATTTTCCCTTCTTTCTTTTAACCCAAAGGTAGAAAGTTCTATACATGTCCTGTATTCTGTTTCTCACCGAGCAATTTTTATTTTTTTATTTTATTTTTTTTAAAGATTCCATCCATCTATTTGACAGAGATCACAAGTAGGCCGAGAAGCAGGCAGAGAAAGAGAGGGGGAAGTAGGCTCCCCGCCGAGCAGAGAGTCCGATGCGGGGCTTGATCCCAGGACCCTGGGATCATGACCTGAGCTGAAGGCAGAGGCTTTAACCCACTGAGCCACCCAGGCACCCCACACTGAGCAATTTTTAAAAATTTTTTATTTAAATTCAATTTAATTAACATATAGTATATTACTAGTTTCAGAGGTAGAATTTGAAGATTCATCAGTTCCAGCACTTTGAAAAATGCTGGTGGAATTTTGATTGAGATGGCATTGAAAGTATAGATTGCTCTGGGCAGTATAGACATTTTAATAATGTTTATTCTTCCATTCCATGAGCATGGAATGCTTGTATGGAACAAAAAGAGATCCCAAATTGCTAAGAAAATGTTGAAAAAGAAAAACAAAACTGGGGTCATCACATTGCCTGATTTCAAGCTTTACTACAAAGCTTTGATCACCAAGACAGAGTGGTACTGGCACAAAAACAGACACATAGACTAGTGGAACAGAGTAGAGAGCCCAGATATGGACCCGCAACTCTACGGTCAAAGAATCTTCAACAAAGCAGGAAAAGATATACAGTGGAAAAAAGACAGTCTCTTCAATAAATGGTGCTGGGAAAATTGGACAGCCATGTATAGAAGAGTGAAACTAGACCATTCTCTTACCCCAAACACAAAGATCAACTCGAAATGGATGAAAGACCTCAACGTGAGGTAGGAATCTCAAAATCCTAGAGGAGAACATAGGCAGTAACCTCATCGACATCAGCCACAGCAACTTCTTTCAAGACATGTCTCCAAAGGCAAAGGAAACAAAAGCAAAAATGAACTCTGGGGTCTTCATCAAGATCAAAAGCTTCAGCACAGCAAAGGAAACATCAACAAAACAAAGAAACAATCCATGGAATGGGAGAAGATATTCGCAAATGACACTACAGACAAAGGGCTGATATCCAAGATCTATAAAGAACTCCTCAAACTCAACACTCAAAAACCAGATAATCACATAAAAAAATGGGCAGAAGACATGAATGGACACTTCTCCAAAGAAGACATACAGTTGGCTAACAGACACATGAAAAAATGCTCATCATCATTAGCCATCAGGGTGATTCAAATGAAAACCACATTGAGATACCACCTTACACCAGTTAGAATGGCCAAAATCCACAAGACAGGAAACAACAAGTGTTGGAGAGGATGTGGAGAAAGGGGAACCCTCTTACACTGTTGGTCAAAGTGCAAGTTGGTTCAGCCACTTTGGAAAACTGTGGAGATTCCTTAAGAAATTAAAAATAGAGCTACCCTATGACCCTGCAATTGCACTACTGGGTATTTACCCCAAATATACAGATGTAGTGAAAAGAAGGGCCATTTGTACCTGAATGATCATAGGAGCAATGACCCTAGTTGCCAAACTGTGGAAAGAGCCAAGATGACCTTCAAGAGACAAATGGATAAAGAAGATATGGTCCATATATACAATGGAGCATTATGCCTCCATTAGAAAGGATGAATACCCAACTTTTGTATCAACATGGATGGGACTGGAGGAGATTATGCTGAGTGAAATAAGTCAAGCAGAGAGAGTCAATTACCGTATAGTTTCACTTATTTGTGGAGCATAAGGAATAACACGGAGGACATTGGGAGAAGGAGAGGAGAAGTGAGTTGGGGGAAATCGGAGGGATAGATGAACCATGAGAGACTGTGGACTCTGAGAAACAAACTGAGGGTTTTGGAGGGAAGGGGGGTGGGGTGTTGGGTGAGCCTGGTGGTGGGTATTAAGGAGGGCACGTATTGCATGGAGCACTGGGTGTGGTGCATAAACAATGAATCTTGAAACACTGAAAAAATAAGATAAAATAAAATAAAAGATTCATCAGTCTTTTTTCTTTTTTTTAAAGTTCATCCACTTCTAAAAAAAGGTTATTTATTTATTTATTTATTTGATGGATAGATAGAGAACACAAGCAGGGGGAGTAGCAGGTAGAGGGAGAGGGAGAAGCAGGCTCCCGCTGAGCAAGAAGCCCAATGTGGGGGCTTGATCCCAGGACCCTGGGATCATGACCTGAGCCAAAGGCAGTCGCTTAACCAACTGAGCCACCCAGGCACCCTGAAGATTCATCAGTCTTATGTAATACCCAGTGCTCATTGCATCATATGCCCTCTTTAATGCCCATCATCTAGTTATCCCATCCCCCATCCCTCTCCCCTCCAGAAACCCTCAGTTTGTTTCCTAGGGTTCAGCATCTCTTATGGTTAATCTCCCCCTGTTTTGGTCTTATATTTTTTTCCTCCCCATCCCCTATGTTCACCTGTTTTGTTTCCTAAATTCCATATATGAGTGAAATCATATGACATTTTTCTTTCTCTGACTGACTTATTTTGCTTAGCATAATACCCTCTAGTTCCATCCATGCCATTGCAAATGGCAAGATTTCATGCTTTTTGATGGCTGAGTAATATTCCACTGTATATCTACACCACATCTTTTTTTTTTTTTTAAGATTTTATGTATTTATTTGACAGAGAGAGAGATCACAAGTAGGCAGAGAGGCAGGCAGAGGGAGAGGGGGAAGCAGGCTCCCTGCTGAGCAGAGAGCCTGATGTGAGGTTCGATCCCAGGACCCTGAGATTATGACTGGAGCATAAGGCAGAGGCCTAACCCACTGTGACCCAGGCACCCCCCACAATCTTCTTTATCCATTCATCTGTCAATGGACTCTGGGCTCTTTCCATAGTTTGGCTATTGTGGACATTGCTTCTATAAACACTGGGGTGCAGGTACCCCTTAGAATCACTATGTCTGTATCCTTTGTATAAATACCTAGTTGTATAGTTGCTGGGTTGTAGGGTAGTTCCATTTTCAACTTTTTGAGGAACCTCCAAGTGCAGGGGTGCCTGGGTGGTTCAGACAGTCGAGCACCTGTCTCTTGATTTCGGCTCAGGTCATGATCTCAGAGTTGAGGCCTGCAGCAGGCTTCATGCTCAGGAGGGAGTCTGCTTGAGATTCTCCCTCTCCCTCTGCCTCTCGCCCTGCTCATGCTCCCAAATAAATAAATAAATAAAGTCTAAAAAAAAAAAAAAGCTGACGCACACCCCAAACATCACAAAATCTAGCAAAATTACAGAATATTTGTACTAATGAGTGGATTGAACCACCTCTGTCATATTTCTCCCCTAAATTCTTTGTATGCATATGTTTTGATTGCCTCCTCATTCGACAAAGATACTATAATATCATGTTTGACAGAGAGAGTAGAAAGATAATTCAGTTTTTCCTCTAGGATGACTGTTTGAAATTTGCTTCTTATAATTGATGGTGGGTGACTTTACACGGAGATAAACTTGCAATTTATTGTACTGTTTTGGATTTGTACCCTTGTCTGATAAACTCTGTTTCTCAAGATTCTGTCAACAAGGGTGCATTAATCACTGGAGTTTCTGCACTCTTGAATTTACTCCTTAAGGGAGAACACTTCCACTGTGATTAGGTGTCAGTGAAGACTGAAACTTCTGCTTAGGAGTTTACACATTGTGAGAATTTTCCAAAGACTAACTTCCTGTTGTGTATATTTAATACCTTGCTGCTTTTCGCTACTCACAGAGTTCCAGACCTGGGCATCATATGACATATCCATATGCTCCCTGGATTTCTGGCTCTGCATCTTTAGGTGAGGAGTATTTCTGGAAGCCACTCCTGCTCAGGGATAGCTAGTCATGGAAGTGACTATGATCCACATAAATATATCTCACTAACCGAAGACTAGATGTATCCCCTAAGATAATTTCCTCTTAGCCAGCTCCCTGAAATATCTGCAGCCTTTCTAAAGACCCAGGCTGGAGGGAAATGTGATGGAAAAGTCAGAATGGAGAGAGACAGCAGTCCTAACTGATTGTGCCTAAAAGATCTTACTTTTCTGGATAATACCAAAATCTATGACTTTCTGAGCACATTGCCAGAGCTTTAGTAAATTCATAGGAAATCTGGCTCTGCTCCTGACTACCTCTCAGTTCTCACCTTCCACAGCTTTCCCATCATTCATTCTGTTTCAGGCACACTGACCTGCTGCTTCTTCAAGTATGCCAGGCATTCTCTGCCCCAGGGCCTTTGCACTCGCTATTTTTCTGCTTCTAATACTTTTCCCAGATATTCACACAGAGCTTACTCCCTAACTTTCTTCAGCTTTCTCCTCAAATGCCAGCATCTTATCATCCTATATAAAACAGTGCCTTGAAATCCCAGTAGTCCTACCCTCTGTACTTTATTTTTCTTGATAACAGCACCTCTGACATAGACTATATTTACTCACTTGTTTACTGTATTGTTCTCCCTTTAATTAGAATGTCAGGTCATTAGAGAGTAGGGACCTTGTTTTGCTCACGGCTGTGTCCCAGCACCTAGAATAGTGTGGCCCAGAGTAAGTGCTTGATAAATATTTGTGGAATAAATGAAGTGCAACTGGAAACCACTGAAGAATTTTAAGCAGGAGAGACATGAGGCTTTCCTGGGCCTGCCAAAAGAAATTAATCTCTCAATTTACCTTTCTTCCAAAGCATCTTTCCACAATATTCCTTGAATTATAATCACCTATCAGACTAATATTCTCTACTGGATTTTAGATGACAGGGAGTGTGTCTAATTCATCAACAGACCCCTACTACTTGTACCTCAGGATTAAAGCTGGCAGAATTAAATGGAATTTGCCTGTTTCTTTGCACAAGAATTCTTGAGCTGGCTCTGTTTGGTTTTCTCAGCTAACTAGATTATAAGCTGTCTCTGAGTAGGGGAAATTTCCTTGGCCATTTATGTCCTCTCAGTATCTCCTAGCAACCAATATGTTGTGCTTCTTCAACCTCTGTGTTTTCAGTCTGTATAATTTCTGTACTTAGTGTCTCCCAGTTCTCCAGTATAATGGGTTCCCAAGCAAAACTCCTGTATCTGTTAGGAGACTCTCAGTTTCTATTTATTAAAGCAGCTTAGACAACTAGGGTCTTATTATATCAAGTGGAAAAAGGGCTAGAGAGAGGGTGGCTTTAGGAGGGTTTGATTCTGTGCCTGAGTGACAGCTTTCAACTTTGCCATTCCAGTTTGTTTCCCTATGGTCACAAGATGGCTGCAGTGGTTCCAGCTATCACGTTCTTACACACTGACAACCAGAGACAGGAGAGGGAACTGCTTCTTCTCAGACATCTTTTCAACGAGCCTTTTCCCTGGAGCTTTGCAGTATATTTCCTTCACTTCTCATTGGCTAGAATGACAACACATGCCATTTCCTAAACCAGTTTGATCAAGAAAATGGAATTGTTCTGATTGGCTTAGATCAATAGAGATTCATCTCCTGGCTCAGCAGAGGGGTCCTGTCCCCAATGCAGAGCCCACAGAAGGTTGGCACTCTAACAGCTAGGATGAAGGGGGGCAGAAATGAATTTGGGTTAACACCAGAAGTGCTTGCTGAATGTTTTTACATGCTCGCCCCCCAACACGGCCCAGTTGAAAGGCTTGAAATATTGGAGGTCCAAAGATACTTCTTTTCATCCCCAAACTAGGGCCATACTATTTTCCAGAATTAGTCTCCAAAAAATAAAAAACAAAAAACAAAAAACAAAACCTAAATACTAAGCATATGACTTTATTTATTTTTAAAGATTTTATTTATTTCTTTGACAGAGAGAGAGAGAGATCTAGTGTACACAAGCAGGGGGAGTGACAATCAGAGGGAGAGGGAGAGGCAGACTTCCTGCTGAGCAGGGAGTGTGATGTGGAACTTGATCCCAGGACCCTGAGATCATGACCTGAGCCGAAGGCAGATGCTTAACCCATGGAGCCACCCAGGCACCCCAACTTATTTCATATTTCATTTTAAAAAGAAAACCAAGTCAAGTAGTTTGAATTAAAGTTGAACACTGAGCAGGTTGCTTCTTATCCCCGTGCCTCAGTTTCCTAATCTATGATGTGTAGATGATAATAGTACCTAGCCTATGGGGTTAATGTAGAGATTAAATAAACCATGACACACTGGATTCTCACCTCCTCCGTGCTTGTTCTTTTTGCTGGTGATTTTTAACATGGCCCTCCAGCGTAGTGCTGAAATGCTGTCTCGTGTTCCTAAGCATAAAAGGGCTGCAGTGGGCCTTATGGAGAAATTTCATGTGTTCGATAAGCTTCATTCAGGCACACATTATAGTGTCGTGGGCTATGAGTTCAATGTGAATGAGTCAACCATATACATTAAATAAGGTGTCTTTAAACACAAACACACAGAAAACAGGGTTCTATACCGATCTGTTGACAAAAGTGTGGCCAGAGGCTCATAGGAACCTAACCCCATATTTCTCCTAGGAGCAGCGACTTCGTATGCCCTGACTCAGTGTTTGTGATGCCATTACAGAACACGACTACCATGAAAAATGAGAGTAAAAAATATTTGTCATGTTTAGGATAGCTTCCATCATGGAATAAGAACTCTACAATTGTTAGTTTTTGTTTTTTTAAGGTTTTTACTTATTTATTTAACAGACGGAGATCACAAGGAGGCAGAGAGGAAGGCAGAGAGAGAGGAAGGGAAGCAGGCTCCCTGCCAAGCAGAGAGCCCAATGCGGGGCTAGATCCCAGGACCCTGGGATCATGACCTGAGCCGAAGGCAGAGGCTTTAACCCACTGAGCCACCCAGGCGCCCCTACAATTGTTAGTTTTAAAGTCAACTAATGTGGGGCTCCTGGATGGCTCAGTCGGTGAAGCCTCTGCCTTCGGCTCAGGTCGTGACCTCAGCGTCCTGGGACTGAGTCTTGCAAAGGGCTCTCTGCTCAGCGGTGAGCCTGATTCCCCCTCTCCCTCTGCTGCTCCACCCATCTGCTTGTGTGCTCTCTCTCAAATAAATACATAAAATCTTAAAAAAAAAAGAAATAAAGAAAATAAAGTTGACTAATGTAATAATAATAGTCTCTAAAGTATAATGTTAGAACTTTGAGTTAAATATGGATTGAGTCTCTATTTCACTAGATTTAGCTTATGCCCCTGGTGAGAGTCAATGAGTAAACACAAAACAACCACACACAAAGCTGTTTTCATATCCAAAAAGCTGGGAGCCAGGGATTCAAGTCCACATGAAGCCCACAAAGGTGGTCACTGCAAAGCCACAAGGGATGAGGGATAAGAGGCACTAAAGATCAGAAGCTGCAGAATTCCAATTCCATAGCATGACCACCTGTGCAGGGGTGAGAATTCTGTCTCCACTAGACCCCTTGGTTCAGATCTAGTTCCTCCCTTTCCCTTTTCCTCTCTCTCTTCCTCCTTTCCTCCCTCCCTCCCTTCCTTCCTTCCTTCCAATTTTATTTAAGAGAGAGAGCAAGAGGGAGAGCAAGGAGGGAGAGGGAGAGGGAGAAGCAGGCTTTGCACTGAGTGAAGAGCCTGATGCGGGGCTTGATTCTCAGGACTCCAAGATCATGACCTGAGCTGAAATCATGAGTCGGACACTTGACCGATGGAGCCATCCAGGCACCCCTCAGATCTGGTTTCTTTATCTCAGGTCAGCATGTCCCAGTTTCAGTTGAGAGCAGAGGAGCACTTAGGCCCTGTGCTTGTTATGGGAGAGCGGCTGGGCTGGCTCCAGCCTCATCGGAGAGCAGTATTTCTAGGCACCCACCGGCATTCTCTCAGTCTTGCCCTTTACCTGCAAGACTAGGTAGGGAGAATTACCACTGAAGCTCTGTTTGAACTTGACCTTTATGGGAAATGCAAAGAGAGAAGAAATTCGAAGCTGGGCTTTGGAGGAAAGGAGTGGATGATTCCATTGTCTATGCTCTTAGCTTATAATATCCCTATGACACAACAGTTTCAAATCTATGTATAGAGCAGCCCATTCAAAGCCATTTAGAATATAGGATAACAATGCCAAAATAATTTCAGTGTAAGTCTTTGATCTCCTCATTATAATGCCATTACCATACCATTATTAGCTAAGATTGCAATGACAAATCAATTTTAATTGAAGTCTTTGGAGATGCCATTTATAATGCTATTATCATGTGAATTTGCAATAGAAAAGTTACTTGAGTAAGCTTGTTGAAACAGAGCTATAATGCCACTATAATGGAAAATTTTGATGGTGAAATTATTCCAAGTCCCTAGGGACTGGTGATTATCATATAAAACCACTAACCATGAAAATATCCCCCCTCCCCCCAATAATAAATCATGCTATGGATAGTATCTACTGATCAAAGAATATCTTTCTCATAGAATGAGTTCCCCCAAATCATACAATCTTAAAGCAGATAAAAGGCTTTCATTTTATAAATGAGAAAACCAGACATAGAGGGAGGAGACATGAGGCGCCCGAGGCCAAGCAGTGAGTATTAGAGCCTGGATTCCTCTGCGGGCTTTTGCCTTCCAGTCTTCAAACCTTTGACTCCTGGGCAAGACTGCCCAGTTTTTGGCCATAGAGATTTTATTCTGGTTCTATGGCTTCCTATGAGAGAACGCTTCTTTCCTGGAAGGGAAATGTGTCCCCCTCACCCCCCTCTGCAAAGAGAAATTTAAACTCTTCTGGATTTGAGTGGAAAAAGACAGAAAAGAAAAGTGATCATATTGCACCAAGGAGTTATAAAATTCAGCCAACCAAGGACTTGGTAAACAGAAAAAAATCAGTTACACTAGTTGTTTGACTGAAGGGAGTGTTTAATTTAATCACCCTGGGAAGAAACTGCCTCAAACTAGGTCCTTGTTAGAGAATCTTCCTTCCTGAGAGCCTGTCTTGGGTTGGCACCCTTCTTTATCTTAATTTGTCCAAAGCACAGCCAGTCCCCTCTCACTTGAAAAACCTTCCCCTGTTCCCTGGTCATGGCATACCTCTGCTCTCATTTTTCTCCTGTCTTGCTCACTCTTTAGTGAAAGGGGCTGGACCACGTACGGGGAAGACATTCTTTTCCCCACATGCCTTTGTCTTCTCTACCATAGGCCAGAACTCTTGGCGCCTTTGGTCTGAACTTGTTCCTTCCTTAGAATGAGCAGCTTACATTTTTGGAGGGTTCTCAGGCACGGTGCTAATGACCTCATTCAGCAAAATCTAGCAGTAATTATTACAACATATCAACCTGGAGCCTAGTAGAGCAAACTATTCAAGATTGAGCAGGTAGGGCACCTGGGTGGCTCAGTCGTTAAGCATCTACCTTCGGCTCAGGTCATGATCCTAGGATCCTGGGTTCGAGCCCCACATCGGGCTCCCTGCTCAGGGGTAGGATGCCTGCTTCTTCCTCTCCCACTCCCCCTGCTTGTGTTCCCTCTCTTGCTTTGTCTCTGTCAAATAAATAAATAAAATCTTAAAAAAAAACATCATGCAGGTAGCCAGAGCCTTGAATTCTTAGTGACTTCGTGTCCCAGAGACAGTTTTAGTGTAGTAGGGGAGCCTTCATGTCTGGACTCAAGCAACGATATTCACATCTGGGCTCTGTTATTTCCTGGCTGTGTTACATGGGGCAAACGACTTAACCTCTGCATGTGTCTGTTTCCTCATTGCAGACATAATGCTAATAATAATAACTTAGTTCAGCGTGTTGTTGTAAAGCTATCCTGTACAAAACACTTCGGACAGCCCCTGATGTGGGGACACAGTCTGTAAGTGACAGGTTTTTGATGCTTTTCTTTCCAACGACATGACTAGATTTGCCCGATTCTGTTGATTTGGGGTTAGGGATGAGAGGAGAAATGCAATAAACTGGTGATTTTACATGAATGCCTTCTCCCACGGCAGGTGTGGATGTAGACCTTTGACTCGGGTGCATAATTTTTTTTTAATGATACTTTCTTCCTTCTTTTTTAAAAAAATTTTTTATTTCTTTTCAGCGTAGCAGTATTCATTGTTTTTGCACCACACCCAGTGCGTGTGCATAATTTAAGGAGGAAAGCTTAACCTTAAGGGAGGCGACTAGCTGCCTCTGGCGGGCAGATGCCCGTTTTCAAGGGGGCAGGATTCGAAAGGATGAAACGAGTTACCATTCTGATGGATGAGAAACTGATAAAAGTCAGTTTCATAAAGTCAAGGCCAAAATGTGTGTGTGTTACCAGCTGTGGGAAAAGCTGTGTAACTAATTATCCTTGGAGGAGTGGCAGTCAGTTAAGCTTTAGGTAATCTCAGTAAAATTCCTTAGGCCCATGTCCAGCAGGTCACTGGCTGAACAATGGCTCAGGAATGTCAGAATTCTGGGTTCTCACCCTCGCTCCGCTGCTGATCTGTTCTGCCATCACCCGCCTTAATCCCCCCATGCCTCTACTTCCCTCCTGCCAAATGCCAGAGGTCTCCCTGGGAGATTTTGAGGGATAACCAATGAAAAGGATTAAGGACAAGAACCACCATCCAAATTGTTAATAAAAGTGGCATTTTGTACTCAATTTTTGCATCGAAACCCTTTATATTCTCTCTCTGGCATCCCCCACCCTCCCTCTCTCTTATGCGTGGACTTTTCTCCCCACCCCCATAGAGAAGCAAAAACATGATATATATGGTACGATATCTTGCAATAAAATGGCAGTCTGGGTGAAGGAGAGAATTAGCTATGCCGTGACATTTCAAGCAGTTTGCAGTCCAAGGGAGAAATTCACCTAAGGGATGCCCCTAGTCCAGCAAACAAAGAAATAATAGAAAAAAATGCTGTAGGAGCCCTGGGTCTCGCGATGGGACTTGGATGTTGTTGTCTCTGTTAGGTTGGCCAGTGCCTGGGCAAAGGTAATGTGAAGATTCTGGATGCTGAGAAAAATAATAAAATTGCCCGTGTGTTGGAAATTAACTCCATGAGCATAAATAATGAACACAACATTGATTGGAATAAATGATGTACTCTGCTTTAGAAATGTTATTCGAATAACTGATATTGTACTTTGTCAGGCTATGGTTTCAAATGCATTCGATTATACATTTTAATGTTTTCCCCCAAACAGTCTTTCAAATCAGTATAAATTGCTGTATGTAGCAGGCATGTCTTGATCTTTAGCTGCCATGACAACGAGATACAGAGAAATGCATTTTCATAACAATTGCTAGCAATGTTTAGTATCACTGTTACTTTGTGTCAGGGAAAGGCTGGCTTTGGGAAGAAAGCGGTATTGTTTTCTTTAACTTGAAAGCTTCTGTTGTAATAATTGAAAAAATAGGTAGAAAAATTGCTGTTTAGGGGAGATGTAGGTAGATGGAAATAAAGCCTGGGGTGGGAGGTGGGGAGAAGGAGGGAGAGAGAGAGAGAGGGAGAAAGAGAGAAAGAGAGCAAGAGAGAGAGAGATCCTTGCCTGGAAAGATGGCTATATCCGTGGGTGCATAGTGTAAAGCTACCTAGCGAGTAACTGGGTAATCAAATCAGCAAATGGAGTCAAATGATGTGATTTTCAGTGATTTCACAAACTTGGAGAAATATACATGTATTTCCTTCCCCTACCGGAGTGTTTTATCCTAAATCTTCTCAAATAACTCAGAGAGAGCGAATCTGAGGATTTGCAGTAAATAACATGTTTGTTTGGACAACAGACATTAAAAAAAATTCCAGACACACATGTGTTCCACAGAAAAAGGCAGTGGAGGTGTTTTTTCTCCTGGTCATCTGAAATCCATGACGTCTCCTGCCTAGAGGCGCCTTCTCACTTCTAGGGGAAGGAAGGCTGCATGGCCTTGTGGGAACGGGAGTATCAGGGGATAAGTTTAGCCCCCGGGGCAGGCAGAACTGGGATGATACTCTGGTTCTGCCCTTCCCCAGCTGGAGAGGTTATTTAACCCCTCCTGATCTCTTTATTTTAAAATTAAAGTTACTAAGCTCCTTGTGTTTGGGGAGGGTAAAGATGATGAGGCAGAAGAGGGCTTAGCAAAGTGGCTGTCACAGAGTGAACCTTCAAAATGTGTTAGCCATCCCTGTTATGGCTGTGAGATAATTTCACGGATAAAGAAAGTCTGCATCATTCTATTATCTTCTACATCAAGTTCTTAATGTTCCTTAAGGTAGCTTTTAGAGATATTAGAGGAATTAGATAATTCTCAGATGACTGGTGTCTTATAGCTCTTGGATCAGTCATGGCTCTGGCAGGAAACAGAATTTCCTTTGAATGATTTAACTAGAGAGAGTTCAGTGAAAGGACTGTTTACAGGGGCGTGAGCAGAGGTAAGGGACCAATAAAGGACAGTGGGACCTCTAGAGACCAGTAGCAGTGGGGATCCCGAAGTGGCAAAGGGAAAGCAAGTGGCCAGAGCCCAGGAGCACCAGAGTCATAGAGGGGAAGTGGCTTCTTCTAGAAGCACAGGTACAGCAGGACAGGTTGGGGAAGAAGTCCCCTGGCCTTTCTCTCCTCTCACCCGTTGACCTTCTGCTGGTGCATTGGCTTGGCTGCTTCTCACTGGAAGCCAGAGAGCAATGGATTGGGGTGAGGCCAACCCCAGGGGTCAGCTCCTTGGGGGCACAGAGCATGGAAAGAGCGGCAAAGAATAGATTTTTGGAGGCAAATGGAAATGAGAGCAACCAGCCAGGGTTTATCTTAGTGTGATTTTTAGTTACAAGGGTAAGCTTTTTAAAAATTGCTATAGAAATGTTTCCTTTTATTGTCTTGTGTGCTATTCACCCACCTCTCCGGTGAAATTATAAGTTCACTGAAGGCAAAGACTATGGCTTATTCCTCTTCTCATCACCACAAAAGGCAAAAGGCAAAACAACAAACAAACAAAAAACAACCAATGCTGGCCATAAATAACCATAAACCTAACTGATGGGAATGTAATAGCAACAATTATTCTTATTATAGCAGAAACTTACATAATATCTACTATGTCCCAGCTATTAATCTAAATATGTACTTTGTATATTTTAACTGATTTAATGCCCACAACAACCCTGTGGAAGGCTCTATTATTACTGTCATTTTGCTGATGAAGAAACTGAGGTCCAGAGTGGCGAAGTAGGCAGTGAATCACCCTTCTCTGCAATGTCTGTGTCTGCAGAGATCAGAGACATCCAAGATGGAGGATACAACAGAAACTCAAGGGAGGTGAGGTGGGTAGATTTTTAGAAACTCCTTTTTGCTAGGGGCAGGGATTCCTAGACTTCCTTTGGGTTTTTTTTTTTTTTTTAAGATTTATTTATTTATTTACTTCAGGGTCAGGGGAAGGAACAGAGGGGCAGAGGAGGAGAGAGAATCCCACTTAGCATGGAGTTCAATGGGGGGACTCAATCCCAGGACCCTGAGATCATGACCTGAGCTGAAACCAAGAGTAGGACACTTAACTGACTGAGCCATCCAGGCATGCCACTCTCCCTGCCCCCCAGCCAAATTTTAAGAGTGCTGTGTGAATACTGGAGTTTGGGAAATATTTGCTTTAGGGAAAGAGACTGAGTGGATGAACTATATCATAAAGTCTGGGCCCCTCCAGCCTGATGAACACTGCTTGGGGATAATACGCAAGTTTCTTTTCACCATTTTTTGGTCATTCTTACTTACTTCCTAGATGGTTTAAAGTAGGAATGAATAAATTCTTTCTGTCTTAAATACTGAGGGCCATATCAGATCGATTTCCAGATATCTCAAAAACTTTTGTCACAGCCTGTTGTAGACTGTGATAATGGCCCCCAAAGCTATTGGGTCCCTGGAACCTGTAAACATTGCCCTCTATGGCAAAGACTTCAAAGATATGATTAAATTAGAGACTCTGAGATGGGTAGATCATCCTGGATTATTGGTGTGTGCCCTAAATACAGGCACAGTGTCCTTTTTTTAAATTAATTAATTAATTTATTTGAGAGAGAGAGTGAGAACACATGAGCAGGAGTGGCAGAAGGAGAGGGAGAGAGACTCTCAAGCAGAACCTGACATGGGGCTCAATCTTGCAACCCTGAGATCACAACCTGAGGTGAAACCAAGAATCAGACACGAACCCGACTGCCCTGCCTAGGCATCCCCGGGGCACAGTGTTCTTAGGAGAGAGAGGCAGAGGGAGATGTGCTACACACAGGGAGAAGGTGAGGTGACAATGTGTCAGAGAGAGCTTTGAAGATGCTGGCCTGGAAGACTAGAGTGATGGTGGCCACAAGCCAAGGAGTGCCGGTCACCACCAGGAGCTGGAACAAGCAAGAAACCGGATTCTTCCCCACAGCCCCTGGAGCAGGCACAGCTCTGCGGATACCTTGATTTTGGCCCAGTGATACAGATTTCAGTGTTTTTTTTTTTTTTTTTAGATTTTATTTATTTATTTGTCAGAGAGAGAGAGAGAGTGAGCACAGGCAGACAGAGTGGCAGAGGGAGAAGCAGGCTCCCTGCAGAGCAAGGAGCCCGATGTGGGACTCGATCCCCGGACGCTGGGATCATGACCTGATCCGAAGGCAGCCGCTTAACCAACTGAGCCACCCAGGCGTCCCCAGATTTCAGTGTTTTGACTTCCAGAACTGTGAAGGAACAAACGTCTGCTGTTTTAAGCCCCCCCCCCCCCCCCCAGTTTGTGTAATCTGTTATCCTAGGAAACCACCTCTTGCCCTAGGAAAATCATACAAATCTTGCTGCAGGAGCAGAGTGATCAAGATTCCTCGGGTGCAGTGGTAACTGACCTCTCTCCTACTTTTCCACCTTTTCCTGATGCTCTCAAGACGAAGTCCCAGGTGTGAATGATGGGCTTAGCTTAGGTCCTATGCCTGCCCTTCTCCCTCATCCCCACCATCCTGGGATGAGGAAGGAAGGAACTGGAACTTTTTGTTGAAGCAATCATCCAGATTTACACTCTCATCGAGACTGTACCCAACAGTGGAGAGGTCTATTCCCCAAGGAAATCACTGAGCTTTGAAAAAGAGGGAAAGGACATTGAGATCCCTCCAAGTGACCAATATCTATTATAGGGATTATTTCTATTATGTAACTATTCTTACATAAACTATAACTTCTGCAGAGAAACAGAAGATGGTAGGGGCTGGGAGGAATAATGTCAGGATTAGAACAGGTAAGAAAAGCTTCACAAAGGTGCTACTTGAGGTCTGGGTCCTGAGCCATGAGCTGGGTTCATAGGGTAGAGACAGGAGAGGAAATTAGCTCAGTCAAGAAAACGTGATCAAGAATTTGGAAGACAGGCACTCTGGGTCTTACAAGTTTCAGCCACAATACACATCCCATGGGTCTCTATATTTGCCTTCTGAATACTCTTCCCCAGAGGTGGTAAAAATAATACTGAATGTTTAAAGTGTATTTTTTTTCCCTCTCTTCTTTTGCATATCTCCCTCATGGCATTCAGAAGTGGACAGAAAAATGAAAAGATATAAGAATTAAGGGAGAAACTTCTTTGCTGTCAAGGTTTTCAAAAAATCAAGACGATAAAAGGGAGAGAAAATCTGATAGATTGATATGCCAGTTACATTTTGGTTTCTCTTTGCTCTACAAAAGAGATGATCTAAGATTGCATGATGTCCAGTGTTAAGTGACAAACAGAATTAGGAGTCAAACAGACACATACCTGCTAACCTGAAGGGCTTTTACAAAAGAAATAGTGCATTACTGCTTTTTGGGGCCACCTGCACTATGAAGGGGGAAATTCTAGAAAGGCAGTGTTACATGAGGCCTTGAGTTTGCCCAACTTTAGTTATTTAAGGACCACCATCAAGTGTTTTGCGATATCCCCATATCACTAAAGCAATTCATTTCTTAAAATATTAAAAAAAATCAACTTTTCTTCTTTGGCATTGAAATCCATCATGTTTTTGATATTATTGCATATTTTCTATGCCTTGAAAGAAATCTTTAACATTTATTTTATTTCTTTCTTTTTTTTAAAGATTTTATTTATTTATTTGACAGACAGAGATCATAAGTAGGCAGAGAGACAGGCAGAGAGAGAGGAAGGGAAGCAGGCTCCCCACTGAGCAGAGAGCCCGACGTGGGGCTCGATCCCAGGACCCTGGGATCAGGACCCGAGCTGAAGGCAGAGGCTTTAACCCACTGAGCCACCCAGGTGCCCCTATTTTATTTCTTGATGAATATCAAGAAATATTATTATTTTTGAAATATAATATTGAATTATTGAAGTATAATATGGGCATTATTAAAATATAATATGGATATTTAAAAATGTATACAAATCATCTATGTAGAGCTTGATGACTTTTTACCAAGTAAATGCACCCATGTAACCAGTACCAGACAGGCAATAGAACAGGACCAGCTCCCTAGAAAGCTTTCCTCCCACCCCTCTCTGGTTAATATGCTCCTCTAAAAGAAAACAGTTTTCTAATTCTATCCTCTCAATCCATTTTTTAAAAAGATTTTATTTATTTATTTGACAGACAGAGATTACAAGTAGGCAGAGAGGCAGGCAGAGAAAGAGGGGGAAGCAGGCTCCCTGCTGAGCAGAGACCCCGATTCAGGGCTCGATCCCAGGACCCTGGGACCATGACCTGAGCCGAAGGCAGAGGCTTTAACCCATTGAGCCACCCAGGCGCCCCCCCCATCAATCCATTTTGACTATACTGAATTTTATATAAATGGGATCCTACAGTATGTACTCACTTGGGTCTAGCTTCTTGCATTTGGTATTATGTTTTACTGTATTATAGTCTTTGCTGCATAATGTCTGTGATGGAGGTACACCAGTCAAAGCCCTCTTGAAGGAAGAACTTTTTGCTGGGAATGTGGTCTGTGAACAGCTTTCTGTCCTCAGATTCTTCAGGATTTGCCTCAGCTGCAAAAACCATTGGCATGCCATTCCCAAGGTGGCCAACGTTCCATGACTATCATGGCAGGATATGAAGGTCCGGCTACTTTGGCTCACCAGGGGACAATTCCGACACATGAGCTACATATTCACCGGGCTTCAATGAGCCTATATCGTGGTTCAACCTCTTCCTCTGCTTCTTCCCACTCCCTTCCACACAGTTCCTTCCTAATGAATACTCTGCATATCAAACTCCATTTCTGTGTCTGCTTCCAGGAACCCAACATGTGCCGGTTGGTCTGAGAAAGTTTGAGAAAGCAGGCAGTATGATGGAGTCTCGGAATTGGGTCACTTACCGGTTGGCTGGCAGTGAGGACTTTGTCACTGGTAGTCGCTGGAGCCCAGGTAGCCTGTGGAACAAGGTGGGAGGTCCTACTGTGAAAACTCTTACCAGTGATGAATTAGGAAGGATGGCAAAGGAAATCTACTACCTTGTGCCATGTATCAGGTGTTTGGAAAGTGGTGGAAATCAAAACTATAAAAACAATGCAGTTGGATGACTATTTCCCGTGCCAAGTGAATACAATTGTCATAGTGAGTAGCAGGTTTGGCGTGCTGGCAGAGAAGCGACTATGGGAGTTAGGGAGATGGCTAATAAAACATGGCATTCCTACAGACAGAATAAAAAATATGCAGAATCAAAATATACAGCCAACACAAGTACCATTCAGCTTGTATCTACCACCAGAAGAAATCATAGATGGGTGATCAGAAGGAGGCTGAGGGTAGACTTCTATAAAAAAATAATGATTTCTTGCCTTGTTTCCAGATTGGAGCCAGTTTTTTGTCTCAGCATTCACTTACTAAAGAATATATGAGGTCTCCAAAAAGAAATAACACTAGGGCACATATACATAGGAAGGATTCTCCCAGTCTTCCTCCAAATGGATCTATAGCCACCAACTATGGTGACTGCACATTGGGGAAAAGGGAACACCCAAACATTTTGATTAATGCTGGATGTAGGATCTAAGTTGACCTTGTTATCCAGAGACCTATGTCATGATCTTGGTCCTCCTTTTAGAGTGGGGGCATGTGAAAACCTGGTAAGGGAAACCCATTGCATCAGCAAACCCACCCAGTGGTTATTCTTCTGGTCCCTGGATGTATGGCTGAGACTGACATACTTGGTAGTTGAGTCCTTAATCCGTGGGGTATGTGGGGCAGGCCAAATGGAAGCTGCTCCCTTTTCCATCCCCCGCCAAGATGGCAAATAAACAACAATATGACATCTCAGGATAAGGGGGAGGGTGGGAATTTGTGTCACCCTTCCAGATCTAAAGATTGGCGATTCTATCATATTTCCATTCAGTTCATCAGTCTGGCCCCTGTAGAAACAAGATGCATCCCCGGGGATAACAGTAGACTTCCATGAGAATAACCAAGGGCTTGTCCCCGGTTGCAATCACCATGTCAAAGGTTTATCTTTGCTGAAACCAAATATCCTGGTTTCAGATATGCAAAGTGCAGCCGTTAACTTGGTGAATGTGTTCCGTTTCTGATGAGAAATACAGTGCATTAAAAAAATGATGGGCAATGATACACATTTGGAGTTTTGCCTCAGGGCTATTTAAACTCTCCTGTCCTCTGTCATAATAGACCCTGGAAAGATCTGACCATTTGGACATCCTCCAGAATATCACATTAATCCACTATTGATGATTGGGATGATATTGATGATATTGATGACATTATGCTAATCAGGCTGGATGAGCTGAATGTTGGAGGCATTCAGCTAGAATGCTGGAGGATCTGTTCCAGAGCATAAGCAACAAGACCTATGAAGATTCAATAGGGGCCGGCGGGTGAAGTTTCCAGGGACTCGTGAATAAGGGGAAATGCCAGGAAGTACCGCCAAAGCAAAAAGATACATTTTTGCATCCTATCATGAAGGAGGAAGCCCAGTGCCTGGTAAACCCCTTTAAATCTGGAGGAAGCTTATTCCACACCTGGGAATCCTGCTATGGCCCAAATAACAGGTGTCACAAAAGGTTGCCAGCTCTGAGTGGTGCCCAGAACAGGCAATGGCTCTGCAGTCAAGTCCAGGCTGTGGTGCGATCAGCCATGTGACTACACAACCTGGCGGCCCCCATCTGTGATGGTAGAAGAAAAAAAACGACACAGCAGGAGTCCCATCCAACTGTAAGCTATAGCCACTCCCGGAGAACTTTAAGGCTCCTTGTGTTCTAGAGAATGTTGAGGCAAGGAAAGGAGTCACCATTTGGGGAAGAGTAATTGACCTCAGTATCAGGAGGAGGTAGGGTTGCTTTTTCCACACTAGGCAGGAAGGAACAAGTGTGGCGCAAGGGCGATCCACTTGGATGCCTCTTGTTACTCCCTTGCTCAGCTGTGATGTTAAAGGGTCAAGGGTAACAGCCCCGGTCTTAGAAGGGCACGGTGACCAGAAGCTCAGATCCCTCAGCATTGAGGGTCTGCATCCGGCCACCAGGTGGGTCACAGAGACCAGCGGAGGTGCTAGTCGTGAGGGTAATCTAGAATGGATAGTGGAGGAGGGAGAGGGTCAGTATCGGTTTGGCTCTGAGACCAGCTGCCGGGGAGGGTGGGGTCTGTATTCCATCCCACCAATCTTCATCTCTGAGGTCCCCCGGGAGGCCCATTGGAATCCTGGAGGAACAGCATCTTGAACAAAACCAAACGAGTGGAACGGAGCAGCGTCATATGCGGTAGGTGGTGAATCCTGACATTTCCTGCCCAGGGACCCCCTTCCCCTTTCAGAGGACTTGTTTCCCCGCTCCTCAGAGTGGTGGTAGCCGATAGCATCTAACTGTCAGCTCTGTCAGCGGCAGAGAGCCACCTCGCCCTTCCCAGGGCAGCCTGCACCCAGTGACAGGTGACGACGGCAGGTGTATAAAGCATTTCAGCTCACTGTGGGACCACTCTGAGAGGCCATACACTCTCCAGGGCTCCCCACACCCTTGGCCCAGACTCTGATAGACCTGCCCTGTGGTGCGCTCCCCCATCTCCTCAGTCCTCAGGGATGTTGATCCCTGAGGCTCTTTGCAAGACATAGAAAGTTTCCAGGGGAGCCATCGTGATGAGACACTTCTCCCCAGTGACCGAACCCCACTTCAGACAAAATTTGGGAGACTAGGTCAGCTGACCAGGATTGGCATCCCGACTGGGATTTGTGCTCAGCAAGATGGTGATATAGGAGACACTTATCTTTAGTGCCCGGCAGACAATTTGACTGCGTTTAGTGTTCTGTGAATGTACAACGGCCTCAGAGGAAAGACAATGGAGCTGGATGCGGGTTCACATCCTGACCCCTGGGCCAGTGACTTGAATTTTCTACCTCAGTTTCCTCATTCGTAAAATGGGTAAATGAAATCTTCTTCAGACAGTTGTAGGAATTAGAGTACATACAGCCCCTAGTGTATCTGGTAAGGAATTAGCTGTCAAAGAATTATCATTTTAAAATTTTATATTTTTAGCCCCTCCCTTCCATTTTTGTGTGGCCAGCCCATCATTTTAGGCCAGAAAACAGTTAGCTGTGGTGTGTGTGTGTGTGTGTGTATGTGTTTAAATTTCTATTTAAATTCAGTTAGGTGGGGCCCCTGAGTGGCTCAGTCATTAAGCGTCTGCTTTCGGCTCAGGTCATAATCCCAGGGTCCTGGGATCGAGGCCCACATCAGGCTCCCTGCTCAGTGGGAAGCCTGCTTCTCCCTTTCCCACTCCCCCTGCTTGTGTGTTCTCTCTCTCGCTATGTCTTTCTCTGTCAAATAAATGAAGAAAATCTTAAAAAAAAAAAAGTAAATTAGGTAACATATAGTGTAGTATTAGTTTCAGGGGTAGAATTTAGTAATTCATTAGTTGCATATAACACCCAGTGTCATTACAGCACGTGCCCTTCTTAATGCCCATCACCCAGTGACTCCATCCCCCCACCAGCGTCCCTCAGTTTGATTAATGCTTGTTCATTAAGATTTTAGGGATTTAATATAACCCATCTTCCCCGGGAAATTGCACTTTTAAAAAGGAGCTGTGACATCTATGTAAAGGAATGACAGGCCGATGGGTCGGCATTTGGGGAGACAGAAGCCCTTCATTTGGTCCTGTAGAGGAGAACGCTCTTCACGTCTGTGCAAGGTAGACTCTCCCCACTTGCAATGAAGAGGGAAGGGAAAACTTTCCACTTCGGGAGGACCGCCCCCTCCCCTGCCATGATCCATGTGGAGAAGGGTTTGCCTACATCTTGCTTTTTCAAGTGGGACAACTAAAATATCTTCTAGCTATTTGTTCCAGTAGTTCAATATATATTCTTGGTTATATCAAATATTTGATATTTTAGGAAATCAGCCTTGTTAAATTAAAGTGGATAAGATGGCATTTTAAGGTCACCTTGCTATGATCAAACATGATGCTGACATTTACAATCCATTTCCATTCCTCCTCGCATGTTTCCTTGTCAGTTAAATCCAGACTCTTCAAACTTAAAGGAGTTTCAAATCTAATAATGCAATTATAAATACTGTACCCGAGTCGCTAACTGCCCACCGATTTCCAGGCAAGTTAGAAAATCTTCATATGTCCTTTCTCTTCATTTAAAAATTTTTCAAACTGAAAGTGGCTTTACTCTGTTACCTGCCAAAGTATAAATGAGTATAAATATGAAATATTTATAGATTCGTTCAGTGAATGACTTGTGTTCATACAACAATCAAAATAAATTGTCACAGGGAAGGTGAACCATGAGAGACTATGGACTCTGAAAAACAACCTGAGGGTTTTGAAGGGGTGGGGGGTGGGAGGTTGGGGGAACCAGGTGGTGGGTATTGGGGAGGGCACGTATTGCATGGAGCACTGGGTGTGGTGCAAAAACAATGAATACTGTTACGCTGAAAAGAAATAAAAAAAATGTAAAAAAAATAAATTGTCACATTAATTAGAAAGAAAACCACAAATTAAACGACATTCCATTAACCCATGAATTCAAGGTGGTAGAGAACACAGTTTCACAGAAAACACATTGTCACACATAGAATGAATTTGGGCCACACTGCTGTGGGCAGGTTCCCCCCCACCCCACCATTTGCTCTTATGCCGACAGTATCTTTTAAGAATGAAGTCTGCCCCTACCCTTTTCTTGATAGTTCACTATTATCATAATGCCTAAATGTCAACTTAGGCACATAAATAGTGTGGAAACAGGTAGGTCAAATGTGGTTATCTTGGTGACCGAGACGAACCCCACTTACAAAACATAATTTAAAATATTGTAGAGATATTTAAGGGCTGAGAATATGTCCACAGTCTTCTTCAGGAATCCATACACCTTGTTAAAGAAATACTCATGTAGGGGCACCTGGGTGGCTCAGTGGGTTAAAGCCTCTGCCTTCAGCTCAGGTCATGATCCCAGGGTCCTGGGATCGAGCCCTGCATCGGGCTCTCTGCTCAGCAGGGAGACTGCTTCCTCCTCTCTCTCTGCCTGCCTCTGCCTACTTGTGATCTCTGTCTGTCAAATAAATAAATAAGATCTTCAAAAAAAAAAAAAAGAAATTCTCATGTGTCATGCAGAGGAAACAAAATATAATAATATAACTCTCAATGCGATATGCTGTGAGAAAAATATGGGACTGGCCACGATTAGGAAAGTAATTAGGAAAGTGATTAGGAAAGTAATCTGTGTGAACTGCTGGAAATGTTTTCAGAATTTAGTCACTAAAATTCTTTTTACATTGGTAAAATATATAATGCAAAATTTATAATTTTAACCATTTTAATTGTTCGTTTCTGTGGCACTATGTTTACATGGTTGTGCAACCATTATACCATTACACCATCCATCTTCAGGCTCTTTTCATTTTCCCCAAATGGAACTCTGTCCGCATGAAACACTAACTCCTCCTTTCTCCTTCCTCTCAGTCCCTGGCAGGCACCACGTCACTTCCTGTCTCTATGACGTTGACTACTCTAAGAAAATCAGAGAGGAGGAATGAAAATATTTGTCCTTTTGTGACTAACTTACTTTATATTGTCTTCAAGGTTTATCCACATTGTATCTTAGGTCAGAATCTCCTTCCTTTCTAAGGCTGAATAATATTCCATGGGGTGTATATTCCACATTTTGTTGGTCCACTCATTTATTGATGGACATTTGGGTGGCTTCCACATTTTGGCTCTCATGAATGATGCTGCTACGAACATGGGTGTCCAGAGATCTGTTCCAGTGCCTGTTTTTACTTCTCTTGGATGCATATCCAGAAGTGGAATTACTGGATCCCATGTTTAATTTTTAAAAATTAATTAATTTCAAAATTCTGTTTAATTTTTTTGAGGAATCGCCATACTGTTTTCCACAGCCATTGTATCATTTACATTCCCACCCACAATGTGCAAGTTTTCCAATTTCCTACATCCTTGCCAACACTTGTTGTTTTCTTATTTTTTATTTTCTTGCGTTTTAATAACAGCCTCCTAGTGGATGTGAGGTGGTATCCCGTGGTTTTGATTTGCATTTCTCCTAATGACTAGTGATATCGAGCATATTTTCATATTGGCCATTCATATATCTTCTTGAAGAAACATCTATTCCTGTCCAGATTCATTTTTTTGTGTTTTTTTTTAAATTAAATTTTTTATTTATTTTCAGCGTAACAGTATTCATTGTTTTTTCACCACACCCAGTGCTCCATGCAATCTGTGCCCTCCCTGATACCCACCACCTGGTTCCCCCAACCTCCCACCCCTCGCCCCCCCAAAACCCTCAGGTTGCTTTTCAGAGTCCGTAGTCTCTCATGGTTCACCTCCCCTTCCAATTTCCCTCAACTCCCTTCTCCTCTTCATCTACCCTTGTCCTCTATATTATTTGTTATGCTCCACAAATAAGTGAAACCATATGATACTTGACTCTCTCTGTTTGACTTATTTCACTCAGCATAATCTCTTCCAGTCCTGTCCATGTTGCTACAAAAGTTGGGTATTCGTCCTTTCTGATGGAGGCATAATACTCCATAGTGTGTATGGACCACATCTTCCTTATCCATTCGTCCGTTGAAGGGCATCTTGGTTCTTTCCACAGTTAGGCGACCGTGGCCATTGCTGCTATAACCATTGGGGTACAGATGGCCCTTCTTTTCACTACATCTGTATCTTTGGGGTAAATACCCAGTAGTGCAATTGCAGGGTCATAGGGAAGCTCTATTTTTAATTTCTTGAGGAATCTCCACACTGTTCTCCAAAGTGGCTGCACCAGTTTGCATTCCCACCAACAGTGTAAGAGGGTTCCCCTTTCTCCACATCCTCTCCAACACGTTATTTCCTGTCTTGCTAATTTTGGCCATTCTAACTGGTGTAAGGTGGTATCTCAATGTGGTTTTGATTTGAATCTCCCTGATGGCTAGAGATGATGAACATTTTTTCATGTGTCTGGTAGCCAACTGTATGTCTTCATTGGAGAAGTGTCTGTTCATATCTTCTGCCCATTTTTGAATTGAAATTTTTTTTTTTTTTTTTTATTTATTTGTTAGAGAGAGAGCGAGCGAGCACAGGCAGACAGAGTGGTAGGCAGAGGCAGAGGGAGAAGCAGGCTCCCCGCGGAGCAAGGAGCCTGATATGGGACTCGATCCCAGGACGCTGGGATCATGACCTGAGCCGAAGGCAGCTGCTTAACCAACTGAGCCACCCAGGCGTCCCTTGAATTGAATTTTTATTGTTGAGTTGTGGGAGTTCTTATATGTTCTGGATATCAATCCCTTATTAGATATATGATTTGTGAATATTTTCTCCCATCCTGTTTCTTTTTTCCTTTGTTGATAGTGTATACAAAAGTGTTTAATTTGGATGAAGTCCAACTTATCTATTCTTTCTTTTGTTGCTTGTACTTTTGGTGTCAGATCAAAGAATTCTGTGCCAAAGCCAATGTTATGAACATTTCTCTGGTTTTCTTCTAAGAGTTTTATCATTTTAGTTCCTATGTTTGGGTGTTCATACATTTTGAATTACTTTTTGATGTGATAAAGGTAAGGGTCCAGCTTTAACTTCTGCATGTGGATGTCCAGTGTTCCCAACACAATTTGTTGAAAAGACTGTCCTTTCCCCATTGAATAGTCTTGGCATCCTTGTCAAAAGTTATTTGACTGTATGTGTGAGAGTTTATTTCTGGGCTTTCTATTGTCTTTCATTGGTCTATAAGTCTGTCTCTATGTCAGCACCATACTGTTTCAATTACCATGGCTTTGTAGTAAGTTTTAAAATCAAGAAGTGTGACTTCTGACTTTGCTTTTTTTCTCCGAAAATCATTTCAGCTATTCAAGGTCCCTGTATATGCCATATGAATTTTAGGATGAAAGTACAGAGTTCCCGAATACCTCCTGATCCCTGCCACAGAACTCTTTCCACTATCAACATCTACCAGAGTAAGACATGTGTTACAGTCAGTGAACATACATCCATGTCATCCAAAGTCCATAGTTTATGGTAGCATTCTTGGTGTTGCACATTTTATGGGTTTTGACAAAAGTGTAATGGTAAATATTCATCATTATGGTAGCATACAGAATAATTTCCGTGCCTTAAAAATTCTCTATATTCAGCCTACTCACCCCTCCCTCCCCTTACCCCTAGCAATTACTGATCTTCTTACTGCGTCCATATTTTGGTCTTTTCTAGAATGTCTAATATTTGGAATCATACTGCATGTGGCATTTTCAGATTGGCTTCTTTCATGTAATAATATGCATTTAAGATTCTGCCACATCTTTTCATGACTTAATAGCTCATTTCTTTTTAGCCATTGTCTGGATGTACCACAGTTATCCACTCATTTACTGAAAGACATCTTGGTTGCTTCCAAGTTTCAGAGGTTGTGAATAAAGCTGCTATAAGTATTCATTTAGAGGTTTTTGTGTGGACTTGTTTTCAGTTCCTTTGGGCAACTACCAAGGAATGGGGTTGCTGGATAAGACAAGTAAGAGTGTGTTTTGTTTTTAAGTTGCCACTTTGTTTTCCAGAGTGGCTCTAGCATTTTGTATTCCCACCAGCAATGAATGAGAGTTCCCGTTGCTCCACATCCTCACCAGCTTTTGGTATTGTCAGTGTTCCAGATTTTAACCATTCTAATAGGTATGCTGTGACATCACATAGTTTTAATTTGCGATTCCTTAATGACATACGATACAAAATGTATTTTCATATGCTTATTTGCCATCTCTGTATTTTCTTTGGTAAGGTTCTGTTCCTATCTTTTGCCCATTTTTTTCTAATTAATTTTTAAAATTCTAGCATAATTAATGTACAGTGTTATATTAGCTTCAGGTGTGCAATATAGCAATTCAGCAATTCTGTACATTGCTCAGTGCTCATTACAATAGGTGTACTCTTAATCCACTCTTTTGCCCAATTTTTAAAAAAAGATTTTATTTATTTTTCAGAGAGAGAGAGAGAGAGAGTGCATAAGCAGGCAGAGTGGCAGGCAGAGGCAGAGAGAGAAGCAGGCTCCCTGCCAAGCAAGGAGCCTGATGCGGGACTCGATCCCAGGACCCTGGGATCATGGCCTGAGCCAAAGGCAGTGGCTTAACCGACTGAACCAAAAAAGGCGTCCCTCTTTTGCCCAATTTTTAATCAGGTTATTTGTTTTCTTAGAGTTTTAATACTTTGCAAATCTTGGATAAAATCCTTTATTAGATGTCTTTACAAATATTTTCCCCCAGTCTGTGACTTGTCTTCTCATTCTTTCTATATATAAGCTACATATGTATACGTGTGTGTGTGTGTGTGTGTGTGTGTGTATGTGTATTTCTTGAAAGAGATGCCCAAAGCAGGAAAAAAAATAAAAGTTGGCATGTAACCTTAGCCTGTGTTTCCTCATCTGTAAAGTTCAGACAAAGAGTTAGATAATTTGCATATAGTATTTAGCTTTTCCTCTTCCTATATCCCTATCCCCCATACTGGAATTTCATGCACATAGTAAGATCTAACTTTTTTCAACAGCTATTACAGTGCTAGATTTAGATAAAGATTCTTTATCCTCAAGAATAATCTGAATATATATGGAAAGGGACATGTTAATCCACATTTCAATGAGATAGATGGGCCCAGAGGAGAAACCAGGCTAAGATCCAGGAGAAATAAATTCAAGGCCAACCTGACATTTCGCTTTTTGTGTTGCTCTGTTAAAAAAAGAGCAAAATATCTACTCTTCCAACACTTGGCTAACATACTGGTGACTCACTCAAGTACATTTGTGAGGTTATTTGAGCTCTTCGGAGGTTAGATAGGCCCCAAGTAATAGATCTGGAGTAAGGCCTCCTAAAGAGCCGAAGGCAGTGGCTTAACCGACTGAGCGCTTGAAACAGTTATGGTTTCTGCTAGTTTTAACATTAGTTGTCCTTTTGCTCTTCTGTAATTCTTTCCCTTATAGCAGAGTCTTTTGTATCTCAAACATTTAACGTGCTGTTTATTGCATTTGTCGTACATATGTAATATAGTTGATCCTCAAACAACATTGGTTTGAACTTTGAGGTCTAGTTATACATGAATTTTTTTTTAATAATACAGGACTATAAATATATTTTCTCTTCATTATGATTTTTTTATTTTTTATTTTTATTATTTTTTAAAAAATATTTTATTTATTCATTTGACAGAGAGAGATCACAGTAGACAGAGAGGCAGGCAGAGAGAGAGAGAGGGAAGCAGGCTCCCTGCTGAGCAGAGAGCCCGATGTGGGACTCGATCCCAGGACCCTGAGATCATGACCTGAGCCGAAGGCAGCGGCTTAACCCACTGAACCACCCAGGCGCCCCTCATTATGATTTTTTTAAAACAAGATTTTATTTATTTACTTGAGAGAGAGGGAGAGAATGAGAGAGAGAGATAGAATGAGAGGGGAGAGGGTCAGAGGGAGAAGCAGACTCCCTGCTGAGCAGGGAGCCTGATAAAGGACTTGATCCTGGGACTCCAGAATCATGACCTGAGCTGAAGGCCATCGCTCCACCAACTGAGTCACCCAGGTACCCCCTTGTGATTTTCTTTTTTTTTTTTTTTAAGATTTTATTTATTTTCTCAACAGAGAGAGATCACATGTAGGCAGAGAGGCAGACAGAGAGAGAGAGAGGAGGAAGCAGGCTCCCCGCCAAGGAGAGCCCAATGTGGGGCTTGATCCCAGGACCTTGGGATCATGACCTGACCCGAAGGCAGAGGCTTTAACCCTCCGAGCCACCCAGGGGACCCTCCCCTTGTGATTTTCTTAATAACATTTTCTTTTCTCTAGCTTACTTTATTATAAAGTACAGTACCTAATACCTATAACATAAAAAATATGTGTTAATCAACTGTTTATGTTATCAGTAAGACTTCTAGTCAACAGTAGTCTATTAATAGTTAAATTTTAGGGAGTCAAAAGTTGTATGTGAATTTTCGACTGTGTAGGGGGGCAGGGTCTCTAACCTACATGTTGTTCAAGGCCTACCTATCCATATATTTATCTCTCTGTGTGTATGTGTGTATATATACATACATACATATACATATATATGTGTGTGTGTGTGTGTGTATGTGTGTGTGTGTATATATATATATATATATATATATATATATTTAAATTTCTTTCCTTTTGTATTATACAGGTTAAGACCTTCAGTATAATGTTAAGTATAAGGAAGAAACAGGCATCTTTGTTTTTTCCTTTAAAGAGACCACATGTATATAATGCTTTAGCTTTAGATATGATGTTTACTATGTTTACTATATATAGGTTTTTGGCAGATACCTTTTACAACTTAAGAAAGTTCTCTTTCTAGTCCAAGTTTGCTAAAAAGTGTTTTTCCTTGCATATATTGAGATTATCTTACATTTTTGTCTGTAAATATGATGAATTATGTTAATAGATTTTCTATGATTAAACTAACCTTGCATTCCTGGAATAAGCCCTACTTGGTTAGCATCTTAAGTATTTTATGCATTTTTGGATTCGGTTTGTTGATTCCATTTAAGATATTTGTATCTTTGTAAGTGAATTTGATGTATAATTTTCTTTTCTCGCACTGCTCTCGTCTGGTTTTCATATCAAAGTTGTATTAATCTTGTGAAATGTGAATCTCATGAAAGGAGAATGTTTACTCCTTCCTTCCTTTTCCAATCTAGTGGCTTATGACAATGAGACTCGATCCCTTTTTGTTTCAGTTTCATAATTTGGGAAATGGAAATGCTGATATCATAGGGATATTTTGAGAGTTAAAACAGTTAAAATAAACAAAGCACTTAGAACAGTGCTCATAACATAGCAAGATACCTTTTAGTTTTAGCTATTATTGCTATTGTTCTACTCTCTAAGTTTATATGAGAGGAATGACATGCTCCTAGAGACTTGGTAACACTCACCTGCAAATCATCTAATTTTTTCTTTTCGTGGGTATATTTTAACTTATGCACTTGCAACTTTATTTTTTCCCCTTCTTGAATTGTTTTTGGCAAGCTATGTTTTTCTACCACTTTGTCCATTTCATCTAATTTTTTTCAAGTGCATTGGCTTAATGTCTATAGCATACTGTTATTAATGTTTAGTTATTGCTCTATCTATATTTCTGGCTCCCTTTCCATATTTTCACTTTTGGGGGATACTGAGTGCTTAGTTCATTAAATTTTAGTTTTCTTTCCATATATGTATGTGTATATACACACATATATACACACACATATATATATATGCTTTTATTACACTCCACATGTCCCAGTTGGTAATATTTTTCACTGCTACTAAGTTTGAAATGCTTTCCAATTTCCATTGTAATTTCTTACTTTGACCCATGAATTCATTATATTTATAAACATTTCCAAAACAAGGTTTCTATGGTTTCCCTTCTATTATTGAATTTTACTTGTATTGTATTGTCATCAGAGACTGTGTTGTATATAATATAACTCTGTTTCAATATCCATAATACATTTATTTATTCCTTATAATCCCCCTCTGGAATGTGTTCCCCATGAAGAAAGGCACTTACTCTGTTAAGTTAGCTATCATGTCCCCCGTGTCTAGGATGGTGTTTGGCATATACCTGTAACTCAGAATTTGTTGAATGAAAGAATAATTGATGCTGATAGTAATGCTTGCTGGTCAGATTCTATTTCCTCTAGGTGTTCTTTCTTGGCCACTGAGAAGAAGATGCAAATTTCCGCCGGTTCCAGTCTACCCTCATACCCTTGGCTCCATGAGTCATATCCATATTTGTCTGAAAAACATCAAAATTTCCTGAGTGACAAAATTCTGGAGACCTAATGTAAAACATGGTGATTATAGTTAATGACACTTGGAATTTGAGATCTTAAGTGTTCTGACCACACACACACACAAAATGATGACTGATAGTTATGTTAACTAGCTTGATTGTGGTAATCATTTCACAATGTATATGTATATCAAAATCACATTGTACAACTTAAATATGTACAACTTCTATTTGTTAAAAAAAGTAGAACTTAGAGGACATAGTCCTCTATGTATTCTGATTAACTAATTAATGTAATTCTAATCTGTCCATTCTCAGCACCCAGGCATTAATGTGACCTCTGCTGCCCACAGACCAGAAAGGTTGACAGTAACAGAACCAGGAATCCTCATAAAAAATTTGTATTTCCTGTATTTAATGTTCTCCACAAAACAATATTCATACATTCTGTTATGCATTTATAGAGTGGAGACAGCTGGCCATCACTCAGCTTGGTGTATCAAATAGATACTTTTGAAAATATACAAGCTCTGAAAATTTTTATTCTTCAGACAACTTTGGCTTTGAAAACTCTGTATATCTTCAAAGCAGTTTCATAATGTCAGTAGTTTTCTGTGATTGATAGTCACAGCACACTGAGCTCATGGAGACATTAAAAATGTGGCATAGAAAAAGGGAAACAAGTACTTTCCAATATTGGATTCTGTAACAGTCAGTAATCTGCTCTTGGCTTTCCCTCCCTTAACTGAAAGGTTTTTTTTTTTTTTTTTTTTCCCCTCTGCTTCAGAAAGGTCTGTGTTTTATTACATTCTAGTTTTGGACATCCTAATAAAAATATATATTTTTCGATGCTTGCCAGAATCCTATTCCTCAACATAGAGGGAATTATTGCCTAAGTGCTGTAATTCTTTTTCTCTTTGGAATGCTGAGACCCCAAATTAAAAACAAAACCAAAAAATTGCCAATAAGCAGGGACGCCAGGTAGAACAGTGACATTGGCAGGTCTCTCCTGGGGGTGATGGGGATGCTTGTGTGCTACATTCTCACGAAGGCGGAGGTGTTTCCATTACTGGGTGTGGTGGCTGAATGCCAGGGTTAAGTGATACAGAGAAGCAGTGAGTCAATGTAGGGACAATTCCGAGAAGCACAGGGAGGTTATCCTTTCTGAATGAGGAGGGATGTTATTATTTTCCCTAACTAGAGTGTCCTATGAATAAATGATAGTGGGATAGCTGCTATAACAAATACCGTTTGGAAATGGAATGGCTCATCACAGAAGCATATTTCTTGCTCCGTAATTAGTTTTCTGGAATTGGTGTTCATGTTGGCAGGGTGGCTTCCTTTGACCAACTCACTTAGGAACACAGACTCCTTCCATCTTGTGGCTCTGCCATTCCTTAGAAGAGTGGTTAGCATTTTCTTTGGGTTGTTTTTTGTTTTTTTCCAAGAACAAGACAGGAAATATTTTAGGCTCTGCATACTATACAGTCTCTGTCACAGTTATTCAATGCTGCCATTGTACCATGAAAACAGCCATAGTCAATAAATAAGTTAATGGGGTGGCTGGTTCCAATAAAACATTATTTAGAAAAAAAAAGGTGGTAAATTGGATTTGGCTCTGGGGCATAGTTTGCTTATCCCTGCACCAGAGTCTGGTCATTCTCTTCTGTATCTAGTAGAGAAAGGGTAGGAGCATGGAGAAGCAAACGTGGAAGTTTTCCACAGGGCAGACCTGGAAGTAAAACACATCATTTCCCCTCATGTTCATTGGCTAGAAATCAGGTTTTTGATAACACTCAATTACCAGTGAGGTTGGAAAATAACATCTAGTCATGCGCCCAGAAAGAAGAAGAAACACATCGGTGAACGGGTGGCGGTCTTTCCTACATCTAGCATAAGGGAAAATCTGAGGATGGAATTCAAGGTCCATTCTCTAAGTATTCTACCATGTTCTCAAACATGGGGATCACAGAGCATGGTTTTGCAATTAGACAGACCTGGGTTTGAATCCTAGGTAGGCTGCTTTTTTGCTGTGTACACTTGGGTAATTTATTTAACCAATCTGTGTCCCAATCCTTATCTGGAAAATAGCAGTAATGATACTCTAACCATCACTGGAAGTGTTAAATAAAAATGATGGCGATCACTTCATATATGTTTAATAAATAGTAGTTATTATCATTATTATTCAAATAATGACCCTTCCTTCTGGTAAAGTGTAATTTAATGCTTTGCTGCTGGGCTTGAATCCCTACTCCACTGTTTACTCGCTGTGTCATCTTAGACAAATTATTTACCCTCTCTGTGTCTCAATTTCTTCATTTGTAAAATTGCAAGAATAATAATGCCCATCTCCTAGGACTGGTGTAATGCCTAAGTGATTGAACACATATGAAATCGTAGATTTCATATGATAAATTAATAGTGCTCAACATGTGTTATCTATTACCTTGATATGCTGATCCCTGGCATCCAAAGAAGATACTAATGATAAAAATCATCACCATCACATCCATATATTAATTTATTCAGCAAATATTGAACACTTAAGGGTCAAATTTTGTGCTAATCCCTGAGGCCCTAGATGGTGACTAAGCGACATGGTTCTGGTCTTCATGGGGCTTACAATGAGTTTGCTAATAGTATTTCCTTTTTTTGAGCACTCCTTGCAGTGATCTCTTTTAGCATGTTATTTAATTTTATCCTTTGCCATCACTCTGTGAAATTAGATATTATTGTCTTTATTTTACAGACAAGGTAGTAGGTTTAGAGAACTTAAATAATTTGAATAAGGTCATGGAGCTGGTAAATGGAGGAGATGGTATTTGAAACTATGTCCTCCCTTAAATTCAAATGCCAGTGGTTCTAACAGTCACACTGGGCAGTCAGATCTGGCCATGTAAAAAGATTTGTCTGGCAAAATATATACTGTTTAATGGGAATGTGGGTTGGAGGTGGGGGAAGGGAGGGCTGTAATGGTGAGGGTAGCCTCTTGGCCTGTCTGGGAATTCAGTTCCATCTCCAGACCATTTATGACAGCAAATGCTCTCTCTCCTTGGATGATTTCAAACATCCCACAGGATTAGAAACATGTAATCTTATCAACCAGGTTTGGTTCCCATCTGCAGGAGAGCTGAGCTTTTCAATTTAACCACTGGCTTAAAAAATGGAAAAAAAAAAGGTAACACAAAGAAATCTACTGTCTCTACCCTTCTTTAAAATGATGAATGCTTTTTTAAGGCAAATCCATCATTGGTCACTTGAGGGAGGAAATGTCAAGAAAAGTTATGGTTTGTTAGCTTTTACTTCTTGACATTATACAAGAAAGTAATTGAAGTACAACAAATGCCATGTTGTTTTACCTCATCTATTTATATAGCAACCTGACAAGATGAATATATATGTTACTGCGGATTTGGAAAAAAAAGTGACACAGGCTCTATGATTCGTTCTGTTGTCTTATCAGTGCTGATCAGATGCTCTTTCCCTCAAGAAACCACATGGCAGAGGATTTGGTATTCTTTCTTGTAGATTCCTGGATATTAAACCATTGAACTCATTTTACACTCTCAGCCCCATTAGGCTCTTATCTCAAGTTCTGAGAGCTTTAACACGGATGTATAATAAAACGTGCACAGATTCAATTCAATACAACAAATATTTATTTAGCATTCACTGTGCAAGAGATACTATGCCAAACAGAGATGCCATTAAGTCACAATCTATGATAATTCCAGTGCAGCCTGGGCTAAATGTTACCATTATACTGTTTATGGGGGAAAAAAAGGGAGTCTGCTAAGCAAATCAACAAGGTAGATCTTACTATATATTACACGATGCTCCTAAAAACTCGTATGTAAATCAGATTTTGAATGCACTAGGAGAGCTTGCTGTTCAAAGAATTTTATAATAGTTTCTGGAGAATATATAATCACTGACAAATAAGGATTTTTAAGTTAGATATTTAAAAGGTGAGTGGCCACTTTATTGACTAGTATGAGAAATTCCAAGGCTTGTTTCTATGACAGTCCAATCTCTTTGTGGTTGGGTAGTCTGGTTGTCAAGGAACTTAAATAGAAGAGACATGTTAAATTATTTTTCTTTTTCTTCTGAAAGGTGTCAGCCACAAAACAAAGGTACAGAGCTGCTTATTCTGGGGTAAAGATCTCTTTAGTTTTCCACATAGATTGCAGGAGGAGAAAAGAGATACTAAAACTATACCTAATAGGAAGAGGCAGGGTGAGCTCTCAGTGTGTCTTAACCTTTTTATTTTGCTGAAATTGCCTTAGAAAACCAGCTGGGATCTCAAGTGAGTTACTCAGGGATATAATATTAAGAATCATGAAACAATATCTTCTATGGAAAGAATATAGTAAGATGATGTTACTTTGCATTTTGGTTACTCTGTTTGTTTGTTTTTTTTTTTAATGGCCCCTTTATCAAAACTGGTCCCTTTATCAAAACTGGTTCCTGTCCGTATGTAAGTGGGTTGATAGGTTGGACTCCAGGGAGTTTGAATTAAGGACCATCATTTATATGTCTGTACTCTGTAGTAAAGAATGTGGCCATGCCCAAAGAGATATTGGGCTTTCCCCATAGCTTCTGGGAGGTAATCTTTGTCATACATGATTGGACTGTCTTTGTTTAGGTGGAGATTGGCCACACTGGGTCTTAGTGTGAGACTAGCCACACTTGATAGTCTTGGGGTCAGGGCTGGCCATGCTAGAGAGATTTGTTTTGGGAATCCCTCAAACTTGTAATTGGTGTTATAAGTGAAAGGAATCTTGGGGATGATTTTCCCTTACCATTGCACTTTGGATAACTACAGTTAAGTACCAACCAAAAGGGGTCTATGGACATGCAAATGTGTCCCATTATATACAGCAATGATATCTGGCCTCAAAAGTCCTTCAAAAGAAGAAAATTCATTTGGAGGTACTGGTGAAATAGTCTAACTCTGACAAGTTTAGGAAAATCAGCATTAGGCAGGCATTTTTTTTTTTTTTTATGCATCCATTTGAAATTAGAACAATCTTAATGGGTTTGAGTGATTTCAGGGGTTGCAAAAAAATACCTTATGGGCCCAGGTAGATAATCTAAGTGTAGCACTAGGTTAGATCTGTGGTGAACTGAGGAACATATGCTTAGTCTAAAGGCATTCAGGGTTAAGAAAAATGTAAAACACTGTAAGGACTATAAAAAAAGTCTGTAACAGGAGCTGACCCAGAGACCACCAGTTTGCCTTTTCTCTATAATCTAGACTGAAGACTCCAGTTACAGATTGGTCTTTTTTTTTTTTTTTTTTAAGGATTTTATTCATTTATTTGACAGAAAGACAGTGAGAGAGGGAACACAAGCAAGGGAAGTAGGAGAGGGAGAAACAGGCTTCCTGCTGAGCAGGGAGCCCAATGTGGGGCTGGATCCCAGGACCCTGGGATCATGACCTGAGCCAAAGGCAGACACTTAACGACTGAGCCACCCAGGTGCCCCAGATTGGTTATTTTTTAAGTGAATGTCTTGAGATCATTCAACCAATTTTTTTTTGAATTTATTCATTCAACTAAATTTATTTCAAACTTATTGGCATAAAGTTGTTTGTCATACCTTCTTATGACTTTCAATGTTTACAGAATCTGTGGTAATGCCTCATTTAAAATTTCTGACTTTGATTATTTGTGCCTTGTGTCTACTTTTCTTGGCATCTTACCATGGGTTTATTAATTTTGGTAATTTCTCCCCAAAATAAATCTTGTTGGTTTCCTTTATTGATGTTTGTTTACTATTTTATTAATTTCCATTCCTATATATATATATATATATATATATGTAAGCCCAGTGGAATGACTAGACTTTATTTATTTATTTATTTTTAGGATTTTATTTATTTCTTTGACAGAGAGAAAGAGAGAGAACATGCACAAGCAGGGGGAGCAGGAGAGGGTGAAGCAATCTTCCCACAGAGTAGGGAGCCTGATGTAGGGCTCCATTCCAGGACCCTGGGATGATGACCTGAGCTGAAGGCAGACACTTAACAGACTGAGCCACCCCGGTGCCCCATCTTCCTGTGTTTCTTTATCTGTCCTTTGTTTTTCTACCTTATTGACAAGTATGTTTAGCTATTTGTCCATCTTTTTCTTTTTCTAAAAAAACTATGTATTTTTCTTAAACTATGGGTTTATCTGCTGCTCATAAATTTATGTCTACACCTAAATCTCATCTATTAGTTTTATTATCATTTGATTAAAATATATGTGAATTGCCACAGTAGTTTTTTGATTTATGGATTATTTAGAAGTATATTTTGAAATGTTCAAACTTACAAGTTTTTTTAGCCTTTGTTTTGTAACTGATTTCTTGCTTCATTGTATTAGGGCCAGAAAACATAGTCTGGTGGTTTAAATCATTAGAAATTTTTTGAGACTTGTTTTATGGACCAGAAATATTTACAAATATTACATATGTTCTTGGAAAGAATATGTGTTTTCTGTAGTCACTAGTTAAGAATATGTGTTTTCTGTAGTGACTAGAGTATGTGTTTTCTGTTGTCACTAGTTAGTCACTAGTTTCCTGTAATCTATAGCTGTCCATTAAGACAACTTTGTAATTGTGTTATTTAAAGAGATCTTCACTGATTTTTATTTATTCTGTAAGCTATCACTGAAATCTCCCACTATGATAGTACTTTTGTCTCTTTTGTATCTTGTCAATTTCTGCTCTAGGTATTTTGAGGCTATTTTAGGTACAGACATGTCTTGTTACTCTATCTCCAGGATGAACTGAAAATTTCATCATTAAGGTTTTTGCTTTGTCTGATAATACAGGTTTACCAGCTTTTAAAAATTTAATGCTCATGTAGTATATTTTTTCTGCCCTTTTATTTGTAACTTTTTGTGTCCTTACATTTTAGGTGTCTTTTTGTAAACAATTTGTAATTTAAAAATATCTGGCTGAAATTCTTTGTCTTTTAATTGGAATTATTGGTCCATCTACATTACTGATATATTTGAGTTTAAATCTACAATCTGAATGACACTTGCAGAGGTGCTCAGAGCCATTTAAGAGTAGACTGTCCTGAGGGCTCCAAGATGGTGGGGGACTAGGAAACCTAATCTTGTCTGGTCTCAGGAATTCAGCTAGATAGTTATCAAACCATTCTGAACACCTGCAAGCTCAACAGGAGGTTGAAGAAAAGAATAGCAGCAACTCTATGAACAGAGAAACAACCACCTTCTGGAAGGTAGGACATACAGAGAATTGAATCAGAGGCGATATACAGGAAGATGGGGGTGGGGGCACGGGAGCGGGAAGGGAGTCTCCATCAGCCATTTACCGGCAAGTGAGAGAGCAGCGGAGCACAAAATCGAAGTTTTTAGAAGTCTGCTTCTAAAGGAGGGAGGGATGTTGCTCCAGTGGCTAAGTGGGGGTGGGGTGGAATCCTAGCGGGGACAGTGTGGTCTCAGGACCCACAGTGTCACAGAAAACCCAGGTGTGTCTGAGTGCGGCAGAGCTCCCATGTATCAGAGCTGGGACACTGGCTGCAGAGGCAGAGTCAAGGAGGGGCTCTCAGTTCAGGGTTGCCATAAACTGTGATCTGAGGCACAGTTAGGCCACTACTATTTCAGCTGGGACACAACAAACGGCTGGTCTGGGGAACTTTCCTTCCTCCCCTGGGAGAAGTGGTGTGGGAGCACAGGGCAGGAATCTGCTGGGTTTGGAGACTCCAGAGATAGCAACGCTTGGTCAGAGGCTGGGTGAGCTCAGAGCATGGCCGGAGACCAGGGAGACGGGAGGGATTGACTGATTTTCTCTGAGGGTGCACTGAGGAGTGGGGCCCCAAGCTCTCAGCTCCTCTGGGCAGAAGACCGGGAGGCTGCCATTTTCATTCCCATCCTCCAAAGCTCTAGAGAAAGCCTTCAGGGAACAAAACCTCCCGAGAGCAAACCAAGCAGATTGCTTAGCTGGGCCACCCCCAGCAAAGGTGGTGCAATTCTGCCTCAGGCAAAGACATTTGATACTCACTGCAACAGTCCCCTCCCCCAGAAGATCAGCAAGATCCAGCCACGACCAAGTTTACAATCAATGAGAACTTCAAACCTCCAGCGCTAGGGAAATAGTCACATGGCTTTCCCCCCATTATTCCTTAGTCTTTCAAAGTTAATTTTTAAAATTTTCTTTATTTTTTTCTTTTTCTTTTTCTATTTCTTTTTTTTTGAATTTTTCTTTTTCCCCTTTTCAACTGACTTATCAGTTCCCTTTTAAAAATCTTTAATTTTCATTTTCATAGTCATAATCTATCCCTTCAGTATATATAACCTTGTTTTTGGTAAATACACACCTTTCTTTCTTTAAAATTTTGGAATGCAGGTTCTTCTAACAGACCAAATATACCCTAAATCTAGTGTATGTCTTTGTTTTGTTCACCCACCTGACCATATTCTCTCTCTCTCTCTCTCTTTTTTTTATACTTTTTCTTCTTTCTTTTTTCAACAAACTTCTTATCAATTCCTTTTTAAAAATCTTTTTTATTTTCATGTTTACAGTCACATTCCATCCTTTCATTGTATTTACCCTTTTCTGTGTTTGTGTGTGTGTGTGTCTGTGTGTGTACTTTTCTTTCTTTAAAATTTTGGGGGACAATTTCTTCTAACAAACCAAAATACACCCCAAAGTGTATAAAATACACCCAAAAGTGTGTGGCTCTGTTCTATTCACTAGCCTGATCATATTCTTCTTACCCCTACCCCTGCCACTGGTTTCAGGTCTCTTCTGATTTGTTTAGTGTATATTTTTCTGGGGTTCTTGTTACCCTTTTAGCATTTTGTTCTCTCATTCATCTATTCTTCTTTGGACAAAATGACAAAACAGAAAAACTCATCTCCAAAAAAAAAAAAAAGAACAAGAGGCAGGGAGCTAGTCAACATGGACATTAGTAAGATATCAGAACTAGAGTTCAGAATAACATTTATAAAGATACTAGCTGGGGTGCACCTGGGGGGCTCAGTGGGTTAAGCCACTGTCTTCGGCTCAGGTCATGATCTCAGGGTCCTGGGATCGAGTCCCGCATCGGGCTCTCTGCTCAGCAGGGAGCCTGCTTCCCCCCTCTCTCTGCCTGCCTCTCTGCCTACTTGTGATTTCTCTCTGTCAAATAAATAAATAAAACTTAAAAAAAAAAAAGATACTAGCTGGGCTTGAAAAAAGCATGGAAGATACTAGAGAATCCCTTTCTGGAGAAATCTATCAAAGTTGAAATCAAAAAGGCTATTAATGAGATACAAGAAAAAATGGAGGCTCTAACTGCTAGGATAAGTGAGGCAGAAGTGAGAATTAGTGATAGAAGACCAAATGATGGAGAAAAAAGGATCTGAGAAAAAGAGAGATAAACAACTATTGGATCATGAGGGGAGAATGAGAGATAAGTGATACCAGAAAGCAAAACAATATTAGAATAATTGGGATCCCAGAAGAAGAAGAAAGAGAGAGAAGGGCAGAAGGTATATTGGAGCAAGTTATAGCAGAGAACTTTCCTAATTTGGGGAAGGAAACAGGCATCAAGATCCAAGAGGCACAGAGAAACCCCATCAAAATCAATAGAAATAGATCAGCACCTTGACATCTAATAGTAAAGCTTACAAATCTCAGAAACAAAGAGAAAATCCTCAAAGCAGCTTGGGACAAGAGTCTGTAACCTGCAATGGTAGGAACATTAGATTGTCAACAGACCTTTCCACAGAGACCTGGCAGGCCATAAAGGATAGACATGATATATTCAGGGTACTAAATGAGAAAAATATGAAGCCCAGAATACTATATCTAGCTAGGTTGTCATTGAAAATAGAAGGAGAGATAAAAAGCTTTCAGGACAAACAGAAACTAAAAGAATTTGCAATCACCAAACCATCCCTACAAGAAATATTTAAAGGGGTCCTCTAAGCAAAGAGAGAGCTTAAAAGTAACATAGACCAGAAAGGAACAGAGACAATATACAGTAACAGTCATCTTACAGGTAATACAATGGGTATCAGAATGGATAAAAACAAAACAAAACAAAACAAAACAAAAACAAGAACCATCGATATGCTATCTGCAAGAAACACATTTTATACCCAAAGACACCTCCAGATTTAAAGTGAGGAGGTGGAAAGCCATTTACCATGCTAATGGACATCAAAAGAAAGCTGAGGTGGCAATCCTTATATCAGACAAATTAGATTTTAAACCAAAGACTATAATAAGAGACTATATCATACTTAAAGGATCTGTCCAACAAGAAGACCTAACAATCCTAAATATTTATGCCTGTAACATGGAGCAAGCCAATTATACAAGCCAATAACAAAATCAAAGAAACACATTGACAATAATACAATAATGGTAGGGGACGTTAACACCTCCCCTCACTGAAATTCACAGATCATCTAAGCAAAAGATCAACAAAGAAATAAGGGCTTTAAATGACACAGTGGACCAGATGGACATCACAGCTATATTCAGAACATTCCATCTCAAAGCAACAGAATACACACGGAACATTCTCCAGAATAGATCATATCCAGGTCTCAACTGGTACGAGAAGATTGGGATCATTCCTTGCATATTTCTAGACCACACTACTTTGAAACGCAAACTCAATCACAAGAGGAACGTTGGAAAGAACTCAAATACATGGAGGCTAAACAGCACCCTACTAAAGAATGAATGCGCCAACCAGGAAATTAAAGAAGAACTAAAAAAAATTCACGGAAACAAATGAAAATGGAAACACAACTGTTCAAAATCTTTGGGATGCAGCAAAGGCGGTCCTAAGATGAAATTATATAGCAACACATGCCTTTCTCAAGAGACAAGAAAGGTCTCTAGTATACAACGTAACCCTTACACCTAAAGGAACTGGAGAAAGTACAGCAAATAAAGCCTAAGCCCATCAGGAGAAGAGAGATAATAAAGATCGGAGCAGAAATCAATGAAATAGAAACCAAAAGAACAGAAGAACAAAACAATGAAACTAGGAGTTGGTTCTTTGAAAGAATTAATAGGATTGATAATTCCTTGGCCAGACATATGAAAAAGAAAAGAAAAAGGACCCAAATAAATAAAATCATGAATGAAAGAGGAGAGGTCACAACCAACATCAAGGAAATACAAACAACTATAAGAACATATTATGAACAACTATATGTCAACAAATTAGACAATCTGCAAGAAATGGATGCATTCCTAGAGACATATAAACTACCAAAACTGAAAGAAGAATAAATAGAAAACCTAAATAGACCCATAATCAGCAAGGAAATTGAGTCAGTAATCAAAAATTTCCCGACAAAAAAGAGCCCAGGGCCAGATGGCTTCCCAGGGGAATTCTTAATACCTATTCTTCTGAAACTGTTCCAAAAAATAGAAATGGAAGAAAAACTTCCAAACTCATTTTACGAGGCCAGCATTATCTTGATCCCCAAACCAGACAAAGATCCCATCAAAAAGGAGAATTACAGACCAATGTCCCTGATGAACACTGATGTAAAAATTCTCACCAAAGTACTAGCTAATAGGATCCAACAGTACATTAAAAGGATTATTCACCACAACCAAGTGGGATTTATTCCTGGGCTGCAAGGTTGGTTCAACATCTGCACATCAATCAATGTGATGCACTACCTTAATAATAGATAGCACAAGAATCATACGATACTCTCAATAGATGCAGAAAAACCATTTGACAAAGTACAGTATCCTTTCTTGATTGAAACTATTTGCAGTGTAGGGATAGAGGGTACCTACCTCAATATCATAAAAACCACCTATGAAAAACCCGCAGTGAATATCATTCTCTTCCCCTAAGATCAGGAACATGGCAAGGATGTCCACTATCACTACTGCCATTCAACATAGTACTGGAAGTCCTAGCTTCAATAATCAGACAACAAAAATTTATAAAAAACATCCAAATCAGCAAAGAAGAAGTCAAACTCTCACTCTTTGCAGATGATATGATACTTTATGTGGAAAACCCAAAAGACTCCACTCCCAAACTGCTAGAACTCATACAGGAATTTAATAAAGTGTTAGGATATAAAATTAATGCACAGAAATCAGTTGCATTTCTATGTACCAACAAGACAGAAAAGAGAAATTAAGGAGTTGATTCCATTTACAATTGCACCCAAAACCATAAGATACCTAGGAATAAACCGAACCAATGAGGCAAAGAATCTGTACTCAGAAAACTATCGAACACTCATGAAAGAATAGAGGAAGACACAGAAATAGAAATATGTTCCATGCTCATGGATTGGAAGAATAAATATTGTTAAAATATTTATGCTACTGAGAGCAATCTACACATTTAGTACAATCCCTACCAAAATGCCATCAACTTTTTTCAATGAAATGGTACAATTAATCCTAAAATTTATATGGAACCAGAGAAGATACTGAATAGCCAGAGGAATGTTGAAAAAGAAAAACCAATGTTGGCAGCATCACAATTCCAGACTTCAAGCTCTATAACAAAGCTATAATCATCAAGACAGTATTGTACTTGTACAAAAACAGACACATAGATCAATGGAACAGAATAGTGAGCCCAGTAATGGACCCTCAGCTCTATGGTCAACTAATCTTTGACAAAGCAGGAAAGAATGTCCAATGGAAAAAAGACAGTCTCTTCAACAAATTGTGTTGGGAAAATTGGACAGCCACATGCAGAAGAATGAAACTGGACCATACCACACACAAAAATAGACTTAAATGGACGAAAGACCTAAATGTGAGACAGGAACCCATCAAAATCTTTGAGAAGAACACAGATAGCAACTCTTCAACCTCAGCCACAGCAACTTCTTCCTAGAAACATTGCCAAAGGCAAGGGAAGCAAGGGCAAAAATGAACTTTTCAGACTTTGTCACAGCAAAGGAAACAGTCAACAAAACAAAAAGACACCTGAGAGAGTGGGAGAAGATATTTGTAAATGGCATATCAGATAAAGGACTGGTATCCAAAATCTATAAATAACTTATTAAACTCAACACCCTAAGAACAAATAATTCAATCAAGAAATGGGCAGAAGACATGAACAGACATTTCTGCAAAGAAGACATCCAAATGGCCAAGAGACACATGAAAAAGTGCTCCACATCATTGAGCATCAGGGAAATACATATCAAAACCGCAATGAGGTACCACCTCACACTGGTCAGAATGGCTAAAATTAACAAGTCAGGAAATGACAGATGTTAGAGAGGATGCAGAGAAAGGGGAACCCTTCTACACTGTTGGTGGGAATGCAAGCTGGTGCATCCACTCTGGAAAACAGTATGGAAGTCCCTCAGAAAGTTGAAAATAGAGCTACCCCATGACCCAGCAATTGCACTACTGGGTATTTACCCCAAAGATACAAATGTAGTGATCTGAAGGGGCATGTGCTCCCCCATGTTTATAGCAGCAATGTCCATGATAGCCAAACTATGGAAAGAGCCTAGATGTCCATTGACAGATGAATGGATAAAGAAGATGTGATATACATCTTATCCATTCATCTGTCAATGGACATCTAGGAGATACATACATATATCTATATATCTGTATGTATATATATGAACATCTAAGACATCTAGGAGATATATATATATGTATATATGTGTGTGTATATATATATATATATATATATAATGCAGCCACCACAAAAAAGCAACTTGCTATTTGCAATGACGTGGATGGAACTAGAAGGTATTACGCTAAGTGAAATAAGTCAATCAGAGAAAGACAATTATCATATGATCTCTCTGATATGTGGAATTTGAGAAACAAGGCAGAGGATCATTGGGGAAGAGAGAAAATGTATAACAGGTTGAAACCAGAGAGGGAGACAGATCATAGGAGACTCTTAATCTCAGGAAACAAACTGAGGTTTGCTGGAGTGGAGAGGGATGGGGGGGATAGGGTGGCTGGGTGATGGACATTGGGGAGGGTATGTGCTATGGTGAGCACTGTGAATTGTATAAGACTGATGAATCACAGACCTGTACCCCTGAAACAAATAATTCATTGTATTTTAGTAAAATAAGAAAAAAATAAATATATCTACACTCTTACTATGTGACTTATTCTACATTTTCATGTTTATTTCTATCTATCTCCTTTCTTATATTCTTCTGTATTGACAATTTATTATTTTCTCTCCTCCTTCTATTAGTTTGGAAGTTACACATTATGTTATATGTTATAGAGATAATATTTGCAATGTCAATATCTAGAATATACAAGGACCTCTTTTTAATAAAAAAGAAAATGATGGGGAACACAAAAGAAGACTAGGCAAAGATTTTGAACAGGCAATTTCCAGATGGGAAAGTATGTGAACTAATACATGGCTTCATTTGAAATCAGAGAAACACAGATTAAGACGACAAGGAGATATCACTTTACACTCATAAAATTTGTAAACATTAAAACATGTATTTGGATAATACCAAATGTTGGCAAAGCTGTGGAGAATTGGCAAATTATATGTTCTACTTGTGAATATTTAAACATATTCAGCTGCTCTTAAGTACAGACTGCAGTATTTAGTAAAATTAAGCATTGTACAACCCAGCAATCCCATTATTGGGTAAAAGCCTTAGAAACTGGTTTATCAGTGTACCAGGAGAATCCATAAAGATGCTCATCATAGTGTGAGAGGGGGGAAGGAAGTGGAAGCACCATAGATGTACATCAACATGGGTCTAGATTAAAAAAAAAAAAACATGGTAGATGCATACTGTAGGATATTGTGCAGCAGTTAGAGGAAATGAACGTAAATAAATCATAAGAACAGCATTGAGTGCAAAAAGTAAAAACCAGAATGGAATCTAGCAGGACAGATTTCTATACTAAACCATGCTATTTATTTTTCAGAGGCACAAACAAATCTGAGCATATTTAACAAAAACATCATAAAGTTGTTGTCCTCATGGGGTGAAAGGGAACAAGAGAGGGGTTTGGATTAAGAGGCAAGATATCCAGAGGGCATCTGGCTGCTTTGGTCAGCTTGGTTTTGACTGAGGTCATGATCTCAGGGTCATGAGATCGAGCCCACGCTGGCCCTACACTGGGTCCCCAGCTCATTGCAGAATCTAATGGAGATTTTTTCTCGCTTCCTCACCATCCGCCTCTGCTTTTCCCCTCGCTTGCTTGCACATGTGCACATGCTCTCTCTCTCTCTCTCTCTCAAATAAATATATGAGATCTTAAAAAAAAAAAAAAGAAAAAAAAAGAGGCAAAATATTCAGAAGTAAAATTTAACAAGATGAGGATCTGTGTGGTCTTCTGATTACCGAGTGATACTAAAGATCATCATTAACTCATCTCAAAGGGAGAGTTGCATTAGGGATTCCAAAGACCAAATTATGTATATTAGAACCTTTGCCCTATGTGGAGAACATCTAGACAGTGTACTTAATATATTTTTTAAATAGTCTCATTTAAAACACAGATGTTTTATTTAAAAAGGAAGCTTTATATCACTACCATCAATGGAAAACTCTTACCTTTTCCTGGTAAATACAAGGGAAGTGTAAAAGTAGTTACATGAAAACCAACCAAGGGTCCGAACTTCCAGCTGGATACTGCGGCTAAGTGTGAGGTTGGGTCTCCGTGGAAATGTCTTGAAAGTCACTGAAAAAAAAAAAAAAAAAGAACACAAAGGAAAGCCACTAAAGATATAGTAACACCAGCCTATGCTATTCCTTTTCTTTAAAAGCAGAAGAGGGAAAGGAAATTAAGAAGGAAATATAACTTTATACGATGTGCTTCAGAAATGTTTAATGCCTTTAACTGGCATTTAGCACAACCCCTGAAATTAATTTGAGGCCCATCAGCGTTCTATGTCCCACACTTTGGGAAACCCAGGAGTGAATGGCTGCTAATGTCTTTTCCAGCTCTAAGGTTCTGAAATTGCATGAGATTAAGAAAGGCAAAATCTTGTTGTGAACGAGGAAAGATTCTTGGTAGTAAAAACACCAAATAACAGGATGTGTTTCCAGTCGAGGAATTTGAATCGAATCTTTGAGATTGTGCCCATTTCAGAGCACTCTGCAAAGGTTACTTAAACTCTGGGGATGATCCAGGTGAAGGTTGTTGAAATGGGGTGGGGGGGGTGGTGTGGACGGTTGGTTGATGGGTTTCTTTTCTGTCTTTCTTTTTTTTTTTTTTTTTTTAAGATTTATTTATTTAGAGAGCACAAGTGGGGGAGGGGCATAGGGAGAGAGAGAATCTGAAGCAGAGTCCCTGCTGAGTGGGGAGCCAGACAAGGGCCTGGATCCCAAGACCCTGAGATCATGACCTAAGCTGAAATCAAGAGTCAGCTGCTTAACCCACCGAGCCACAAAAGTGCCCCTGCTTGATGAGTTCTAATGGGTTGTAATGATTCAGCTTCTGAGCCGTCAGCAAGCTTTGGAGCTGTCCTGAGGATGATGTACAAAGGTAAGTACAAAGGCAAGAGTCCCCAGAACTTGTAGTTCCATTGGTCTATGACGTCTTTAGCAGTTTCCAGGATTACAAATCATTTGATCGAGGGAGGGAATAGATGTTATTTACCATGATTTCTTCCAGACATGGTGAAGACTGGGTTTCAAGTGATGTAAACCTAACAAGTGAAAAGGAGACACAAAGTTACCAGAACTGGTTTGCTTTCCTTCTTCAGATTGGCTGTCTCCATATCACCAACCCCAGTGGCTTCGGGCTTCCATCCTTCCAGATTTCACTCCTCGAGAAGGAGAGCTTCCAAGGATTCCAAGAGTTGCTGGAGACTATTGTTGGCCAGAATGGAGTCCTGTACCCACTGCTGAACCATTACCGTAGGTAAGAGGATTTCTTAAAGTATGGATTCAAGCTCTGTGCTGGATGTGGGGGTGGGGCCAGTCCTGTCCAGAACACAGGGCTGAGAATGGGGAAGGGAAATGCATTCTGGGAAGGCAAAGTCAACAGATACTCATGGCTTCTTTGAAGTTAGACCAGGGATCAGCAAGCTTTTTTTTTTTTTTTTTTAAGATTTTATTTATTTGACAGACAGATCACAAGTAGGCAGAGAGGCAGGCAGAGAGAGAGAGGAGGAAGCAGGCTCCCTGCTGAGCAGAGAGCCCGACGAGGGGCTTGATCCCAGGATCCTGGGATCATGACCAGAGCTGAAGGCAGAGGCTTTAATTCACTGAGCCACCCAGGCGCTCCAGCAAGACTTTTCTTTAAAGGAGAAAAGAGTATTCAATATTTAATCCTTTGGGGCATTCAACATCTGTATCACACTTCACTCTTTCTTTCTATTCCAATCCTTTATTTTTTATTTATTTACTTGAGAGGTGGGGGGAGAGGGAGAGAGAGAATCTTAAGCAGGCTTTACGCCCACAGCAGAGCCCGATGTGGGGCTCCATCTCACGACCCCGAGATCATGCCTTGAGCATAAATCAAGAGTCAGACGCTGAACTGACTGAGCCACCCAGGGGTCCCTCTGTTACAACTCCTTAAAAACGTTGAAACCTTCTTAGCTTGTGGGTTACAAAACTGGCTGCAGGCTGGATTTGGTCCATAAGCCATCGTTTGCCGATCCTTGAATTAGACTGACCCTTCTTTTTTGTGTTTCAGAATGACTTTTTATAAAATTTATTTTCTGAAATACTTCTATAGACAAAACAACCTCTAATCCAGAAGCTTCATTAGAGCAGGTGCCATATCTTTTCTTCTCTTCATTCTTTTCTTCTTCTTCTTCCCCTCCCCACCTTGTGCCTCCTCCTCCTCCTCTTTCTCCTTCTTCTCTCTACTGTTACCCCTATTTGCCATTACCTGTTTTTACCACCTTCTATCCAGTGTCCAGCACAACATCTGGTAATCGAAGTTGCCCAATGAGTGTATATTGAGTAGGTAAGAGCCCTTTCTCAAAGTCCCACCAATAAAGACTGGCCTTCCAGAGGCTTAGAAGAAAAGAAAATCGTTCTCTTTGGTGTTTCGCTGAGCTGCACTGCTGGGTGATGCCAGGAAGGTGGGTCGTGGTTGGCAGAAGACAAACCATGTAAGGAAGCAAGAAACCAAAGTTTTAGTTCTAGCTTTGTCACAGCTTTGTGACTTTGGACAAGTCATGGATCTTCCTTGGCTCTTTTGCTTCTTCCCTTGGAAAAGAAAATAATTGGATTAGGGAGTGGCTGAAGTTTTCCGCAGCTCAAGTTTTCACGGCACAATGGGAAACATTATGCAACAGGGACAGGCGCCTATGAGAAGGGAAAACTGTGCTTTTATTGTGGGGTGATTTTGGAAATTGATTTTCATGAGTTTTGGCTTTCTGAAGAAATGCTAATGACCAAAACTGACCTATAAATGCAGCTATAATAGAAGGAGGGTTTGTCAGGGGTACCTGGGTGGCTCAGTCAGTTAAGTGTCCAACTTCTAATTTTGGCTCAGGTCATGATCTCAGGGTCATGGGATCAAGCCCTGCATTGGGCTCTGAGCTCAGCAGGGAGTCTGCTTGTCCCTCTCCCTCTACTCCTCCCCCCTACACGTGCTCTCTCTCTCTCTCTCTCTCTCAAATAAGTAAATAAAATCTTTAAAAAGAGGGAATTTAAAATGTTCTTTTCAATTGAAGGCAGGAATATTTCTAATATTTTTTCCAAAGGATGAAGCTTTGCAATATGTTCAGAAGCTTACCTTTCACTCCACACACGGCAGACATTTGTAGCTGGAGAAATTATCCTCTATGTAAATATTGTCCAGTAAATTAATCAAACTTCTACTGAGAACTGATTAAATATCAGGTGCTTAGTTAGATGCCACAAAGATGGAGAACAGATGGTTCCTTCCCTAAGGGAGTTTTAATCTGGAGATGTGAATGGAGAATCACTTAGGTCTAACCAGGAAAACAGAAACACCTCTAAGTATTTTGAATGAGGGAATTTAATGCAGAAAGTAGTTACGCAGATGATGGAATTGTTGAGAAGCCAACAGGGGAGGAGGCAGTGACCCAGGAGATGATGTGGACCTGCTGCTAGGATGTTTTTAGAGGCATGGAAAAAGAAATGGCCCGTGATAAATGAGGTGGAAATGCCAGAATTTCCACAGAAGGTGATGGAAATGGATTGAAAGGCTCAGAAGAAGACCAGAGAACCCACCAGGTGCTTGTGTGCCATGGAAAGACTTGGAGAAGACATATTTGTAAGGAAATGAGGAATGTGTGGGTGAGTGGGACAGTAGCATCCCTTGGAAGCCTGGTGGGGCTTAGCCAAGGTCAACTCTAGGATACACGGTGGCAGAACGGGGCTTACCGACAGCAACAGGGAAACTCGCACTGGGAAACAGAGGCCAGATGGTGACACTGAGCGTCAGGTCAGTTATCGTAATGAGTTGAAAGGTCAGGGCTGCAACCAGGAAGGCCCTTCTTACGGAGCGTTATGGGGATGCTTAAAGGAAAATGACACCTCCAAGGGTGAAAGATGGGGAGCCAACAAGAGTACTACTAAATGTGTATAATCAGGGGCACCTGGGTGGCTCAGTGGTTTAAGCCTCTGCCTTCGGCTCAGGTCGTGATCTCAGGGTCCTGGAATCGAGCCCCGCATCGGGCTCTCTGCTCAGCAGGAGCCTGCTTCCCCCTCTCTCTGTCTGCCTCTCTGCCTAGCTCTGATTTCTCTCTGTCAAATAAATAAAAAAAATTAAAAAAATGTGTATAATCAAAAGAGATCAAGGGTGGCCGATCAGGAGGCTGACAGCAATCACTCCTAATAAAAGGACACAGCACATTGCTCATGTTTGCCAGACCTGGGCCCATTTTGGAACCTGAAACCCAGTGAGAGGCCAGTTCTCCACAAGGAAGACCCTTGCCCCATAAGTAGACCCGTTAATGATTCTTCCAGGCTTTCCCCAAAAGGATGCATAGCCATTTACTTGAGTAACTGTACACTGGGAAAAGGCTAATGGCCAAACAATTCTAGGACTGGTGGACACAGGATCCCAACTGGCATTGACACCTAGAGGTCAAAGCGTGGTCATGACCCCTTTATTAGAGCGTAGGAGACAGATTTGAGGTCCTTGACTATAGTCCAGCTCCACAATGTACAAGGTCTGTGGACTCAGCCAGTTGTCCTGCTCCAGGTTTTGAAAGTATTACTGGGATAGACGTAATCCGTGGTTGGTTTCATCCACACTGCCTTTGGTCTACAGAGTAGGGGTTACCATAGTGAGGAAGGGCAAGTCAAAGGCTCTGCCCCCCACTTCCCAATGCTGGCAGAGATAGTCAAACCTGGTATCTCATCTAAGGGAGATAACAGAGATTGATGCTGGCAAAGTCCTAAAGAGTTCAGAGGCAGTGGTCCTCAACCTATCCCCATTTGATTCATTAGCCTGGTTCCTGGAAAAATCAGGTGGCTTCCAGAATAGACAGTGGAGACCAAGTAGTACTCCCCCCCTCCAACCAGTGAAGCTACTATGTCATCTGTAGTCTCTTTCCTAGAGCAGATTAACAAAGCCACAATGTTCTAAAATATAGTATAGTAGTAGAACATTTGAGGTTCAGTAAGGTCAACAACTCAAGATGGTTGCCACTGGAAAGACACTTTGTTAGTCACAGTTCCCAAGAGAAGCAGGCATGTCAAAAGCCAGGGGGGGTGGGGGGCACCAGTGTTGTCAGGAGATGGGGTAGGGAAGGGGAAATGTCTTCACTGTGGTTTCTTCAGGAAGGAATGGGTGAAGCAGGGCAAGTAGGTTTAGGATTGGCCAGTTTGCATGATTTCAGTGGGCTCTGGGCCACAGGGGCTCTCTCTAGCTCATCTCCTAGCTCATCCCTAGCCTGGGATGATTAGGCCAGGACGGTAGAGGCCCAGAGTGTGAGGGCCCAAAAAAAGAGGTGGTTGAGGGTATGGCCAACTGGATTGGTTGGTTTGCATTTGAAAAATGTGCTAGTGGGTGGATCATTTACTTCCACTAGGAATTGGCTAGCCTTGGGAGGGACAGTCCCTCCAGGGTTAGCAAGGGCTCTGATGTCACAGCATCAGAATACAGAAAAGACATGGCTGATATAGGTGCATAGTATATGGTCACTTATCTGGCAAATACGCCCTTTTCATTTATCAGAAGATGAGAAACAGCCTGCTCGTCACATGGAATGGCCAACAATATGTGTTTATAGTTTTGTTCTAGGACTATGTTAACTCACTCCCTTCTATCATAATATACTCGGAGTAGATCTCGGCTGTCCGGACTTTCCACAGACTATCATACTGCTCTATTATATTGATAAAACTGTGATAATCCAAGTAGATTTGCAAGAAGTGGCTAGCATGTTAGAGGCGTTACTCTGATAATTGTGCTCTAGAGGGTGAGAGAGAAAAAATCTATGAAGAACTAAGGGCGTGTCCTATCAACAGCATTTCTCATGGCTCAACTTGTTTGGGGGTTTGACTATTTAAAGATGGAGGTAACAAGTCTTCCTTGCCCCAGGTAGGGAGAGTTTTGTAGGGTATGCCCACCTTTAGGACTCCCTACAGAGTTGCCGAAATTTCTTTTGAGATCTCATCAGAGCTTGACCTCTCCCCTGGACCAAACTTGTTTCCTTCCTTTCTTTTCTCTGGTGTTGACCCCAAGGAGAATTCATATATATATATATATATGGTTTATTTGACAAAGAAAGCACAAGCAGGCGGAGTGGGAGGGAGGGCAGGGGGAGTGGGAGAGGGAGAGCAGCGGGGAGAGGCTCCTTAATGAGCAGAGAGGCCAATATGGGGCTTGATCCTAGGGCCCTGGTATTGTGACCCAAGCAGAAAGCAGACGCTTAACTGAATGAGCCACCCAGGCATTCCCCCCCGCCCCGATATTTCCTAATTAGCCTCCCATTCCCTAACCTCTACTTCAGAATCCACTTTTTGGGAAATCCAACCTGTGATAAAAGTCTTTTCCATTACCATTCAAGCAACAAGCAGAAGAGGTCTGTGAAGACAGAGAGGAAGGAAACCTCGCAAAAACAAACGGAAACCAATCAGTGCTGTTCCAGAAATGTTGATCACTGTTTTCTCTACCCATACCTTTACCTCTAGCCCTAGAAAGACACTGGCAGTGGCATATTTGTACCACGTGACCCAATTCCTCTTACTAGGTCAATTTTACTAATTGTGGGTACCTGATTCAAGGGTAGTTCATCCACCGGCTGGCCAGTGCTAAGTGATTTCGTGATGGAATGTGGAAACATGGTGCATTTGCGTCCATGCAATTGTCCACTTGGGAATTTGAAATGAGACAGAAACTGAGCAGGTTAGCTGTTGTGCACAGTGCGGGGAAAGAGATAGGTTAGGAATAGTTTGGGAGTGAATATCACAAGCTCTGTGCAGGAAAACACAGCTTGGTAAGAGAGTAGGGTATAGAATAGAGAGAGGGTGATGTAAGGACAGGGGGAGGAGCCTTGATTCTTCCTGGCTTCCCATTTTCAGTTCCTAGGGGGCCTAGCTGTGCTTTGGTTCTTACCTTTGGGTTTCAATGAGACACTGCTGAGACTAGTCCTTGGTTAAGCTAGATTGAGTGAATCTCTTTCTTACAACCAAAGAACCAGCCTAGAATTAAACCCTAAGGTGCATCACTTGCTGCGTGATTTATCATGTCGCTTTCTTTGTTATGTTATTAGTTACCCGCTATGTATTGTTTCTCTCTCTCCATTTACACTGTGAGCTTTTTGAGGTCAGTGTTCTATATATTTTAGGGAAGGCTACTCATGATAATAATAATGTTATTATTAATAATATTAGTCACATTAACTCAACTTTGACTACATATCAGATGCTGAGCTGGGTGCTTTTCCATGCACCACCTTTCGTAGTAAATGTTCAACTGTGAGTTCTTCTTATCATCATTATTAGTAATTACCTTCATCTACTTACTGCGAGGGTAAAACCAGAGGAAATGAACTTGCAATACAGCTGGAGGGAAGAAAGGAGGAATTTATTCCTGGGGTCGTATTATTTTTCTTAAGATTTCTTTTCTTTCTTAACAAAAGTGAGATGTGTCCATGAGAGAAAATTTGGAAAATACGGAAGACCACAAGGAAGAAAAATTTAAAAAATCACCCCATTCTCACCACGAGAAATAACCACTGCTAATATTTTGATGCACAGCCTTCCCTTCCTCCACACACATGCAAATAGGCGCACATGCTATTTTGTCATTTTCCCCCACACAATCTGCGTGAACACTGGATGCCATTCCATACGCTGCCAGGACATGATTTTTAAAGATCTGTGCTGTAATCCTCTATGTGAGAAGTGTCAGGGAGGGAATGGAACAAAGGACCCTGGCAGATCGTACCCTGGGTGGGAGCTGTGAACTCTCCTGCCTAATCCTGTGGGTTCCAGGTACATTTTTGCCTGAAACAGGGGGAAGGGTTGTATGACCTCTGGAGGGCACTATGTTTCCAAAATTCTTCTGAAACCAATAAATTCCTGCATCTCATTCGTATCCTTCTTCCTTTTGCTTCCTTCATCTCACGTTGCTTTTGAAATTTTTTTGCTCTTCAATGCCTTGAGGCTCCCGAGAATTGGTGCCTCAGGCTTGTTTGCACAAGATATGGGTTCTCGGGGCAGCCGCAGATGGCCACTGGGTCTCCTGGAAGGACTTGAATTTTTGGCGGCGTCCTCGCGACCAGTTCATTTCCCTGCACTATACCAGTAGATGCCAGCAGATGGCGCTGTGAGCAAGTGCGTCTGCCTAGGTGTGATTTACACAAGCCCTTGAAGGCTTTAAATATTTATCCACAAAATTCAATAAAGCTGTTCATCAAATCTAATGCTTGGAATTTGGGCAGCCCATGAAAATATTATAATATTTTGCCCGAGGTTCCAGAATCCTCCTCTGTAGGGTGTGTTTGTATATTCAGACTCTTGATATTTGTTTATCACTAGTAGGAAGGAATTCATGTTTTCATATTAGAAATTTTGCATGAGATCAGGCCTGGGAAAGCTTCCTAATTTTTTTCTCTAGGTATTGCAGGGAGCACGAGCTCCTTACCTGGCTGAGAGGTCATCCAGGTGAGGTACAAATTTAACCAACCATGTATTCTCCGTACCCAGCAAGTATGTCAGAGGGGGAGCACCCCATAAACAATTTAATTTAGGGAGGGGGAAGCTGGGTAAGGTTTTTATTTTTTATTTTTTTATTTTTGAAGGAGTGTGTGTGTGTGTGTGTGTATGCATCCTTTACAGGGGAGGGGATTAACAGTTAACGATAATCATCAATTAACCTGATGTGTGCCAGGTGCTGCCCCCCTGAGGAGAATTTGGAAATACATCTGGTTGGCACAATGGGTGGGTGGATGTGGGTGAGGGGGGTTCCCACCGGCATTGGGTGGGCAGGAGCCAAGGATGCTGAAGACCAGGAACCAGTTCAGCACAAAGAATTGTCCAAAATGCCACTTGCTCCCCCTTTAAGAAGCCTTGTATGCCTTCTTTCTAGCTGGGGGTATTATGCAAACCACCTAACTTCTCAGCATCAGTTTTCCTCATCCTATAAAATGGAGATATAAACACTCATCTGGATTACCTCATAGAAATGTGGGTTACAAATAAGTAATGTATATTAATGCACCTTCCACAAATTATAAAGTACTGTAGGACATAGCAACCTTCTTGGGTGCTATGTCCTATAGTAAATTTCACCCGTAAGCCTGGCCTGGTGGGCTGCGGAGTGTGATCAGCTGAGTCCCGCAGGTGGGACTCAGACCTGTTTCCACCTGAATTCCCAATATATCAGTCACCAGCTCCTCTCTCCTCTCGGTTGCTTAAGCCCCAAATCAGTCATCTTTGATTCCTTGTTGTCTGTCACCCCCAAAGTCCAATCTCTCAGCATTGATATCCATTCCACATGAAAACTTTGCTCAAACCTGGGTCATCTCTTCATCTTTCCTGCCTTCACCCCAGACCAGCTGTGGCCTTTGACCTCCTGGGGGAGCCAGTGAGGCTCTGGGTCTCAGGGCTTCTATCTGGCCCCTCCCGCAATGCTCTTCTACACAGCGGCCAGAGTGATCTTCAAAAGCTGCACGTCAGACTGTCGCTCCCCAGCTTCAAACCCTCTGTTGACTTCCCACTTCCATTGGAATCACAGCCCCTCCTTCCACTGGTTTCCAAGGCCCTGCAAGCTCTGCTGTCTTCCAGCACCCTTTGAACCCCGTCTCCACGTTCTGCACAGCGCCCCGACATTCCTATTCCCAAGCTTCCCAAACTCAGCTATTGTGCGCTTGCTGTTTCCTCTATCCTATTTTTTTCTTAAAAAAAAAAGATTTTATTTATTTATTTGAGAGAGAGAGAGAGAGTGGAAGAGTACAGAGGAAGAGTGAGAGGGAGAACCAGACTCCCAGCTGAACAGAGAGCCCAGTGTGGGACTCAATCCTAGGACCCAGACCTAACTGAGCCATCCAGGTGCCCCTATCCAGAACATTCTTTTCTGAATCTTTTATTTCTTCAAATTTCAGTTCAGATATCACCCCTCAGCAGAAGCTGGCCTCCCCAGGTAGACCAGTCGTACCAGGCGTTTTCTACCCTATGACCCTGTTTCATTTCTTTCACAACGTTTCTCATCCTCCGAAATGGCCCTGGTTGCTCTTATCCATTCCTTGATTTACAGTGTTAGAATGTCATTGTCACGAAAGCAGGTGCTCTCTTGGACTCGTGCCTGCTGCATTTCTAGAACCCAGAACACTACCAGGCACGTAGTTGGTGCTCAGTCAATGCTTGCTGATGAACGAAAGGGGGTAGCTCTGGCTCAGGGTTTCCCATCGGGTAGCAGTTGGGCTGTTGGCCAGGCCGTCGTCATCTAAGGCTGGTAGGAAGCTAGAGGAGCCCCTTTGAGGGAGGTAAGTCACTCACGGATTGGTAGGAAGCTTCAGTGCCTGGCCATGGGGACCTCTCTGTGGAGTTGCCCATGACATTGAAACTAGCTTCACCCAGAACAAGTGATCTAAGAGAGAGCAAGGGGAAAGCTTGAGGTCTTCTATGATCTCATCACCCATGGTCACTCTGGCCTTATTGTATGTGTTTGAAGAGTCACTGAGCCCAGGCCACACTCTGAAGGAGGTGTGTTGAAGAACTGTTGGACAGCTTTTAAAACTACCACGCCCAAGTCATCAACCACAGAGTCTGGGGCTCATTCTTTGGGCCATATAGCTCTCCACCAGCTTCATCTACCGCTTCAAAGTATGTCATTGGTGGCGAGAGGCGGAACACGGAGGCAGTCAAACACAGCTAGCCCCAGCTTCTGAACCAAGAGAAACTCCACCTCGTGCCATGGGACCAGCAGCATCCTCTGTGCGTGCAGAGGACGGCCCAGGAAATGCTCGCACAGGCAACGCTATGCCTCCTCCCTCTTCCCACTGCGCTTCTTAATGTTGGTGTTTGGTGGTAGGTGGCATAAACGCACGCTTGGCCCTTAAGCTACAAAAAATGAGGCCCCAGTGATAACAACAGAGAAAATCCAAAGCTAAGGGAAACTAGTCTCTGAGAATCCTTGTTAATTGAAGTAATTAAATCAGCAGGAAGCCATCTGAACAATTATCACACTACAAGGAAAAACTCATTTTAAGGCCTTAGAATAAACATTCTAATAAATAGCTATCGGTTTATATTTGTAAATACCATTGGCCTATCAGGAAATTTGCTAATAGATTTTTAATTAAGGGGAACATTTATTGTGGAGCTGTACAGCCTTGCGTTCAACATCCTTCCCCTGGTTTGGACATGGAGACTTGGACTCACTTTGAGAAATTGAGAAATTGGCTTGATCTCTCTTGGCCAAAGTTGCTGACTTTTTTTTTTTTTTTTTAAATTTCTTCCCATTGAAAGCTGATGGTAATTTTTTTTCAAATCCAATTTTTAAAAAAATTTTATTTCCTTAAAAAATTTTTTTTTGATTAACATGTAATGTATTATTTATCCCAGGGGTACAGGTCTGTGAATTGTCAGGCTTACACACTTCACAGCACTCACCAGCTGATAGTATTTTTTAAAGGAAGTATGAATAGCTTACTTCTTCTTTTTTTTTTTTTAAAAGGATTTCTCCTTTTTGAATTTCCTTCCAACACATCATCTCATTAATCCTCACCCAGACCTCCTGGAGTACATAACACAGATATGATTATCCCCATTGTCTGGATGAAGTAACTGAGGCAGATGTGATTTAATGTTATGTGGCCAGTCAAGGACAGAGCTGTCCTGGACCCTGGGTTTTTCAGCTTTTCCTTGTCGCTCTCTGTCTTGATGTTTCCCAGTCTTCCTTTAATGCAGTGGTGCCCGCCTATGTGGGGCTCACCTTTAAGAATCTGTAGACCTTGGGGCTCCTGGGTGGTTCAGTGGGTTAAAGCCTCTGCCTTTGGCTCAGGTCATGATCCCAGGGTCCTGGGATCGAGCCCCACATCAGGCTCTCTGCTCTGCAGGGAGCCTGCCCCCCCCCCATCTCTCTGCCTGCCTCTCTGCCTACTTGTGATCTCTGTCTGTCAAATAAATTAAAAAAAAACCCCAAACAAAAAAAAAGAATCTGTAGACCTTGGATCCCTGGGTGGCTTAGTTGGTTAAGCGGCTGCCTTTGGCTCAGGGCATAATCCTGGGGTCATGGGATTGAGTCCCACATCGGGCTCCCAGCTCTGCTAGGAGCCTGCTTCTCCCTCTGCCTGTTGCCCCCACTGCTTGCGGTTGCTTGCTCTTTGTCTCTCTCTGAAAATAAATAAATAAAATCTTTAAAAAAAAAAAAGAATCTTCAGACCTTTAAAAAAAAAAATCTGGGGCGCCTGGGTGGCTCAGTGGGTTAATCCTCTGCCTTCAGCTCAGGTCATGATCTCAGGGTCCTGGGATCGAGCCCCGCATCAGGCTCCCTGCTCAGCGGGGAGCCGGCTTTCCACCTCTCACTGCCTATCTCTCTGCCTACTTGTGATCTCTCTCTCTCTCTGTGTCAAATAAATAAATAAAATATTAAAAAAAATCCACCTGCACACACAACTTTAGGTACAATTCAGGAGATTTAATCACTCCCTGAAAATCAATGGTGGACTGCCTATGGGTTTATTTACCCCAAGATGAGAAGTCTTGCCTTTTACCGAGCCGCAAGGTGTTAGCCACATGGAGGTTTAGACCTCATGTGAGAAGCAAAGATCTGACTCTTCTGGTTCACAGATTCCCTTGCCCGTTGCTTCCTTTCAAGTCCCGTGTTTGTCGGGGGCACCTCGGTGGCTCAGTGGGTTAAGCCTCTGCCTTCAGTTCAGGTCATGATCTCAGGGTCCTGGGATCGAGCCCCGCATCGGGCTCTCTGCTCAGCAGGGAGCCTGCTTCCTCCTTTCTCTCTTTCTGCCTGCCTCTCTGCCTACTTGTGATCTCTGTCTGTCAAATAAATAAAATAAAATCTTAAAAAAAAAGTCTGGTGTTTGTCAATACTTAGGGGAAAGGGGGACCAGATTGAAGATGCCCAATTCATGAGGTTTTATCCTGTTACATTAATTATTATTTTTCTTTAATATCTATTGGGATTAAAGGTTCTGGAATCAGATATCCTAACACACTCTCTCACCCCTTTCTCCAGTTCAAGGTCCAGCTGGAGGGTTTTGCTTGGATTTGGCATGGACTGGCCCTGTTTTAGAGGCACACCCACGTTTCTCCTCTTCTTTGAAATATCAGTAGCAGAATAATATGATAAAGTTCTTACTTGACACACTGAGTAGTCTGTAATATGCTAACATTTCTGTATCATGTTAGTATTGCATTAAGCTAATATGACACTAATTCAAGATGACAGGAAAAATGACTAATACAATAAAACCTTCGTCTACTTCTCTAGGGCTGCCGCACGCGTCTGATTTAATTCACCTGAAACCTCCCATGGCTAGGCAGGGTTAAGGTGCAGCAGGGCCATGAAAACGAAAGTCCCTGAAAACCAAAAACCACTGGATAGTTTCTGCCTGCCTTTCGTGCCTCCCTCTCCACCTCCATGTCCCAATTCCTGGGAGGCAGAATAGAGAGGCGTGTCAAACCGGTGGAGTGGTTAGTTAAATGCATTAAGGTTGGAATGAAGACAGACCTGGATTCGAGTCTAAGCTCTGCAAAATATTGATCTTGGGCAAGTTACTTAACTTGTTTGAATTTTAGTTTCGTGTAGAATAACTTCCATCCAGCAACCTCGTGGGGGCAATTTTGGGGATTAAATAAGTCAACATATGCTTAGTAAGAACTCAGAAATGATGATGATGTTAATGATGACCAAAATGGTATCTCACTGGACCTAGAAACAGAATTCCTTGGAAAACCTTTGGGTGTGGAGATTGATTTATTTTTTATTTTTTAAAGATTTTATTTTTAAGTAATTTCTGTACCCAGGGTGGGGCCTGAACCCACAACCCTAAGATCAAGAGCTACAAGCTCCACTGACTGAGCCAGCCAGGTGCCCCAAGATCAACTTAAAAAAGAAAAAGATTTGTTTGTTTGAGAGTGAGAGCATGATCGCAGGAGTGTGTGTGAGTGGCGGGGAGAGGCAGAGGGAGAGGGAGAGAGAGAATCTCAAACAGACTCCCCACTGAGCAGGGAGCCTGTTTTGGGGCTCCATCTCACGACCCTGAGATCATGACCTGAGCTGAAACCAAGAGTCAGATGCTCAATGACTGAGCCCCCCAGGCGCACCCCCCCCCACCAAGATCAGCTTTTTAAAACATTGTTTTACTGTGGTACAAAGTGCATACATAAAATTCACCACCTTAACCACCTCTGAGTGTACGTTCAATAGTGTTAAGGATATTCACATTGCTGTGAGATGGCTTTCCAGAACTTTCTCATCTTGTCCATCTGCAGCTCTACCTATAAAACAACTCCGATTTCCCCCTCTCCCCAGTTCCTGGCAACCGCCATTCTTTCTGTTGCTATGAATTTGGGACTAAGTGCCCTAAGTGCCTCATTGAAGTGTTTGTCCTTTTGTGACTTTTGTTTAAACAAACTTTTACTTTGTAGTATGTCCTCAAGGCTTACCCATGTTATAATATGTGTCAGAATTTCCTTTTTTTAAAGATTGATTTATAGCAGAATTATCCATAATAGCTAAATTATGGAAACAGCCCAAGTGTCCATTGGCTGAGGAATGGATAAAGAAAATATGGTATATATATACACAATGGAATATTGTGCAGCCATTAAAAAAATGAAATCTTGCCATTGGCAATGACATGGATGGAGCTAGAGAGTATAATGGTAAGTGAAATAAATTGGAGAAAGACACATACCACATGATTTCATTCATATGTAGAATTTAAGAAACAAAACAACTAGTGAAGGGGAGAAAAAAAGAGATTGGTAAACTAAGAAATAGGCTCTTATCAGGGAGATTCAAATTAAAACCACATTGAGATACCACCTTACACCAGTTAGAATGGCCAAAATTAGCAAGACAGGAAACAACATGTGTTGGAGAGGATGTGGAGAAAGGGGAACCCTCTTACACTGTTGGTGGGAATGCAAGTTGGTGCAGCCACTTTGGAGAACAGTGTGGAGATTCCTCAAGAAATTAAAAATAGAGCTTCCCTATGACCCTGCAATTGCACTACTGGGTATTTACCCCAAAGATACAGATGTAGTGAAAAGAAGGGCCATCTGTACCCCAATGGTTATAGCAGCAATGGCCACGGTCGCCTAACTGTGGAAAGAACCAAGATGCCCTTCAACGGACGAATGGATAAGGAAGATGTGGTCCATATACACTATGGAGTATTATGCCTCCATCAGAAAGGACGAATACCCAACTTTTGTAGCAACATGGACGGGACTGGAAGAGATTATGCTGAGTGAAATAAGTCAAGCAGAGAGAGTCAAGTATCATATGGTTTCACTTTTTTGTGGAGCATAACAAATAACATGGAGGACATGGGGAGATGGAGAGGAGATGGGAGTTGAGGGAAATTGGAAGAGGAGGTGAACCATGAGAGACTATGGACTCTGAAAAACAATCTGAGGGTTTTGAAGGGGTGGGGGGTGGGAGGTTGGAGGAGCCAGGTGGAGGGTATTAAGGAGGGCACATATTGCATGGAGCACTGGGTGTGGTACAAAAACAATGAATTCTGTTATGCTGAAAAGAAATTAAAAAAAAAGGTCATTATGGAATTTGATGTACTGAATATCTCATTGTGATGGTAAATAGGTTAAAAAGTTATATAAAAAATGAAAAGAATGAGAATAGTGGGATTGAATTAAAAATAAAAGTTGTATCTATGAAAAAAAAAAAAAAGAAATAGGCTCTTAACTATGGAGAACAAACTGATGGTTACCAGAGGGGAGGTGGGTGGGTGGGGGGGTTGGGTAAAAAAAAAATAGTATTCCGCTGCACATGCAGAATAGATCGTATTTTGTTTATCCATCCATCTGTTGATGGACATTTGGTTTGCTCTCACCTCTTGGCTATTGTGAATAGTGCTGCTATGAACAGGGGTGTGTAGATGTGTGTTTGAGACTCTGCTTTCAGTTCTTTTGGATAGATACCTGGAGATGGAATTGCTGGATCATATGAGAATTCTATTTTTAATTTTTTGAGGAACCACTGCACTGTTTCCCAATGATTAGTGATGTTGAGCATCTTTTCAGATGCTTGCTGGCCATTTGTCTGTCATCTTGGCAGATAAGTCCACTCAAGTCTGTGTCCATTTTTTTTTCAAAGATTATTTATTTATTTGACAGACAGAGATCACAAGTAGTCAGAGAGGCAGGCAGAGAGAGAGGAGGAAGCAGGCTCTCTGCTGAGCAGAGAGCCCGATGCGGGGCTCAATCCCAGGACCTGGGGATCATGACCTGAGCTGAAGGCAGAGGCTTCAACCCACTGAGCCACCCAGGTGCCCCTCCGTGTCCATTTTTTAAATTGAGTTATTTGCTTTTTTGTTGTTGAGTTGTAAGAGTTCATTATATATTCTAAATAATAGCTCCTTATCAAATATATGACTTGCAAATATCTTCTCGCATTCTGGAGGTTGCCTTTTACTCTGTTGATTATGTCCTTAGATGCACAGAAATCTTAATTTCTTGTCCAATTTGTCTATTTTTCCTTTTATTTCCTGTGCTTTTGACGTCATATCTAGGAAATCCTTCCCAAATCCAATGTCATTAAGTTTTTCCCTTATGTTTTCTTCTAAGAGTTTTACAGTTTTCATTCTTACACTTAGGTCTCTGATCCATTTTAGATGATTTTTATATATGGTGTGAGGTAAGGGTCCAACTTCAATATTTTGCACATAGACATCCACTTTTCTTAACACAATCTGGTGAAAAAGTCTTTTCCCATTTGATGGTCTTGGCAACCTTATCAAAAGTCATTTGACCATATATGTGAGAGTTTGTTTCTGGGTTTTGAATTCTTTCTCATTTTTCCATAAGTCTATCTTTATGTCAGTGCCACACTTTTTGATTACTGTAGCTTCGCAGTAAGTTTTGAATTCAGGAATTGTGAGGACTCTAACTTTGTTCTTCTTTTTCTAGATTGTTTTAGCTATGCAGGGTCTCTTTAAATTCTATATGAATTTTAGGATGGAAGTTTCTATTTCTGCAGAAAAGTCGTTGGGATTTTGAGAAAGATTGTATTAAATCTGTAGACTGAATTGGATAGTACTGACATCTTCAGCTTTCAAATCCATAAACATGGGGCTTTTTAATTTATCTGTATCTTCTTTAATTTCATTCAACAGTGTTTTGTTGTTTTCAGGATACAACTCTTTTGCTTCTTTGGTTAAATTTATTCCTAAGGTTTTTTGTTTTTATTGTTGTTGCTGTTTTTGGTGCTATTGTAAATGGAATTATTTTCTTGATTTTTTTTTTTTTAGATTGTTCAAGGAGACTTCTTGTTATTTTCTTGAAGTGTGTACTTTTTCCGTGTCATGTGGGCACGCAGTAAAACATTCACACAACATAAGCACATGTGCAATGCAAAATAAGTCTCCCTCCATATCTGACCTCTAGGTCCAAGCTCCCCATCCCAGAATGCATCATCCTTGCTAGTTGCTTGTGATGCCTTCTGGAGATATGTTGTATTGACATAGCCACTGTATGAACAGATGGGGTGTATAATATACACTGTTCTGGACCTCACTTTTTTCTTTTAAACCCACTATAGTTGGCAATAGTTTCATATTAGCATACCAGAAGATACCTCATTCTTTGTAAAAGCTACCTACATGTTATTTTTTTTTTTACTTTACCTTTTTTTAAAACCATTTCCATTGTGAAAGACATTTAGATTGTTTGCAGTTTTTGCTATTAGAAAGATTGCTTCAATGGACGTCTTTGTACAAGCATCTTTGAGCACATATGTGAATACCCTGTTAGAATAAATTCTTAAATATGTTTCTAGAACAACAACTGCCGGGCCAAGATTATGTACGCAGGAAATTTTTGGAGATTGTATGAGTTTCTACTAATGAATACATGTTGCTGTACTTTTTAAGGATGGAAATTTTTGTCATATCTGTAGGAGAACTTTGGTTTTTGCCAATCTGATAGGTTAAAATAATGGCATATTTTTAATGGTCTAATTTACATTTCCATAATTAAGAGTAATGTTCAATATATTTTTAAAAAGCATTTTTTTCTAACCCTGTGAACCACACTGCATCTTTCATGCTCATTTACTTATTGGGCTGTTGAACTTTTCTCATTAACTTATAAAAAACTTCTTAGACAAAACTGGCTCTTTGCCAGATGTGTCCCAAATACTTTTTCCCAGTTTTTGTTTGCTTGTTTGTTTCCTTTGTTTATGGTGACTATTTTATTGTGCAGACATCTTACCTTTTTATGGAATTAAACTATAAATTTAAAAAAATGTAAAACTTTTCTCTGTGGCTTTGGGTTTTACATCATGATTCAAATTGTCTTTTCTATTCAAAAATTTAAAAAAAATCTCTTTTGTTTCTCTTACTGTTCTTATGTCATTTGTCATGATTAGATGTTTGATCTATTTGTCATTTATTTTGGGGTAAGATGTGAATTAGGGAATCTGTCTCTTCCATCCCTCCCTCCCCCGATGGCTAGATAGTTGTCATTATACCTTTCATTGGAAAGGTTCTATTTTTTTCTCCACCAATTGAAATGCCACCTTTGGTGCATAATACATTTTCAAAGGTACTTAGATTTATTTCTAGACTCGCCATTCTTTTCTATTGGTTTTATACACCTGCACCAAATTATTTTAATTACTGTAGCTTTCTAGTTCTGTAGAATGAGATTTACTCATCCAAGAAATAGTCTATTGATATAGTATTGAGATTACATAAAATTTATGGGTTGATTTAGGGTGAAGGGACATCTTTACAAATAATACTCAACCTTCCTTCCAAGAACAGGGTTGTCTTTCCATTCATTTGAGTTTTGTTTCATGTTCCTTAGGAGTGCCTTCAAGTTTTCTTTTTACAAAGATTCTGCACATTTTACAAGGATGCCTACAGTTTAAAGTGTTTTCCTGAATATTTTATCTTTTAAAATTTCTGTTTATAAATGAGACTTTTCCTTCCATGATGGGTTCTCATTGGGATATCTATATAGAGAAAGTTATTGTTATTCATATATAAAACTTAAATACTCACTTGTCTGAGTTCTTGTTTTTTTCCTAATAGCTTTTTAGTGGATCTTCTTGAGTTTCCTAGGTACTATATAAAATTCCATAATGTACAAATAATTCTCGCTTTGCCTTCCCCTATCCAGTTTTAACTACCATATTTTCATGGTTTGCAAAGCATCCAGAACAATGTTAAACTGTTTTGGTGTGGTGTCTTATTTCATTCCAGACTTGAGTGGGAATGATTTGGTAATTCACTATGATACATGATGATGACTTTTTCTTTATATGTATGTTTAAAAAATAATATTAAAGATGTATCTATTTCCTTATATTTTCATAAGGAGTTTATTTTTTTCAACTAAGACTGCATGTTATTTTTTATCCAATACCTTTACCAGTATCTTTGAAGATGATTATATCATTTTTCTTCATTGACATGTGACTGTAGTGAGTCCCTAACATTGGACTATCTTTGCATTTTAAATCTTGGTATATTATTCTTTTAGTGTGCTGCCAGATCCTAAGTGCTGATATTTTATTCAGGATTTTTACATTACTATTCATAAGGGCGATTTACTCTGTATTTTTTTTTTATTATGTTATCTTTGTCCTATTTTGGTATCCAAGTTTCCCTGGTATTGTAAAAAGAGGTTGGAAATGATCTTTGAAGACTCTGAAATGTTTTGAAGTGGCATTAGAAGTCATCCGTTCTGTGAGGTTTTGTTAGTTTTCCCTTGTGAGACCATCTGGGTCTTCTACATTTTGGGTGGCTAGTTCTTTGATTCCTTTCTAAATGACTTCTAAAATTAGTGTATCTAAAAAAAGGAAAAAGTGTAGCTGTATGTGTTTACACTTGTGATGCAAAAGTGTTACAATAAATTAATAAGTCTCTACAAAATTAGTGTATTTGGGCTCTTAGCTCTTCCTGGGTCGGCTGTGATGATGTTTTCTTAGGAAATTACCTATTTATCACAGTCTCAACTTCATATGAAGTTAAAGTCTTCTTGGTGATACTTTGAATGAGCTCTTTTATTCTTTCCTCCTCATCCCTTGATATTTTGTACCTATTCTGGTTTCTTGTTCCTTTTTTTTTTTAAGGGTTTTATTTATTTATTTGAGAGAGAGTGAGCATGAAAAGGAGGAGCAGCAGGCAGAGGGAGAGAGAGAAGCAGGCTCCCTGCTGAGCAGAAA
>NW_027666377.1:0-84480 GCF_963455335.1 Martes martes | reverse complement strand
GAGAGTTGGGCATAGAAATAAATAGCAATAAATATTTGTGGGGTTTTTTTTAGGAGGCTCTGTGCCTAGACATCTATAAGTCCTGTACTGGTCCTCTCCCCACAGCATGCTGTGAAAAAAAATTACTTAGAAACTTGCTATAGATTTGGTGACTAGGGAGTGGGGAGTGGAGCACATCCTGAAGAGACTGGAAGCCAGTGGGATGTATGATAAAGTTAAGTTCAAAACAAAAAGGAACATGTGACAAATGAAATTAAAGGGATAGAAAGAAATTAAGTATCAAAAAAAGAAAGAAGGAATTAAATAAATATCTACTCTTATCATCCTTAATGGTGAGATTTTTGTTTTTTTCATTGGGGTGGCTATTTCAAGAAGTGGCATAAGAAGCATACGACATGAGAATAGTAATGGCACAGTGAGTAGATAAACTATCTTCTAGAAGGGGTTAGGAAAGGGAAGGAGAAATAAGGGAAGAGAGTAACGTATCATAGTTTTTCTTCTTTCCTAAGATGGTACTGCCTAAACAGTGAAAACGAAAATTTAGTATGTAAGATTAAGATTAACCACAATTAGAGAACAGAGGGTTGTTATTCAAGCTTTTACAAATATTCCAGTTCTCCTGGGTACATGGTAAGTTGTTCTTCCTGGCCCCAACTAAAGTTAGGTGTGGCCATGTGACTTACTTGGTCAGTATGAGCAGAAATATTAAAAGCCAGTGTTCAATCACCCTATCTCTGGTCTGAAAAGTGACTGAAACTACACATGTCCATCGGCCTGGATGCCCCGAGTAACTATGATGAATAAAAACCTGCTACCAACCTACATCAGACATAGAACATGAGCAAGAACAACTGTTCTGTGTTAAGCAGCTAAGATTGGGGGGACGGGTGTTACTGCAGCATAACAGCTTGACTGAAACAGTAATTTGGTAATTAGAAGTGGGATACTACTCTAACAAAAACCTAACTTGAAAAGGAGATAATGACTTGTGTTTTCTAGGGGAGGTTTGGAAACAATGTTAATTTTGTGTTTTGATTACTGTTGGCAGAGTTTAGCAACATTTTTTAAGGACAAGATGTGTATAGAAAAGGAGTTTGTAGGCAAGAATGAAAGGGAATAGAGAATCCTTGAATACAGGGACTTACAAGGTTGAAGACACAGCTGCTTCAACCAAAGCTGTAAAATATAAAATGGGTAAGTACTTTGGACAATGAAGAGCAGTTAAAACTTGGTTCTGAAGCAAAAACCAAGTTGTTAAAATCTGATTGCATGAAGATATTTCAAGGCAAGACTCCAACTAAGAATGCAACACCCACTAAATCCTTCCAACTGGACAAAATGGCTCATGGAAAAGCCTCCACCAGAAGTATGGCTCCTCCAGCCCTGATAAGCTCAAGGTACTTGCAATCAAATAGAGACACAGGGATAAGAAAGCAAATTATAGCAAATCTAAATAGTTTATCTATAAAGAAAGAATTGTCAGTATGGCTATTGGCATATGAAACTAAGAGGAATCATACAGAGAAGCAGAATAAATTAATCACGCAGCCAAAGAAACTATGAGCAGAACTAAAACCATCCAACTGAGATAAAACGACCCCTGGGTTCCCAATTTTCTCCAAGTAAGAAGCAGGCTGAGAGAGCTGCTCAGCTGCCAAGAAGGATTTTTCCCCAATGCCTGCTTCAAATATGACCAAGGAGAAAGAAGGGCCTTGCAGCAACCAACAGCCCCAGAAAACAATGAATCAGAGAGCCCCTCCAGAGAACAATCCCCATGCCTAGGTTGGGGGCCCCCACAGTGGCTATCCATGATGTCAGGATTGCTACAGCCATTAACTTTTTCTCCCATTCCCCCACCTCTTTCTGAACGGGAATTTTTACTGCCATCTTCCAGTCCCTGCTCCACGATTATAAAGTGGGTATCTAGTGGTTAAATAACTTTGTGTTTTTGGTTTTAGTGAGCCACATCTGGACCCAATGCACAGAGTACTACACATTTCCCAGAAACCTTGGCCTTTAAGTTTAATTACACTGAATAAGATTTTTGGATTGCCTCCCCTGAGGCGGAAGCAAGTATTTTGCTTGTGGGAGGGAGTCTGAGTTCAATGTCGTGGTCCTTAGTGCTCTTAAAATATTTCCAACTTTTTGACTTTCAGGCACATAGAAGTTAGATACTTCAGTGGAACATACTCTAGCTAATGAAAAAGAAAGTGACAGGTGTTATCTCCAGGTGGAAGCTCTAAGAGCCAGGGCGCCATTCACTACCTTTTGGTTCCTCCCTTGGCAACCATGAATGGAGCTTCTATCAGCCTGAGTCCCTGAGCAGAGCCCTCTTGTAGACCTCCACTAGACACAAAGCATAACCAAGAAACAAACTTTTGTTATATGAAGCAACGACTTATGGCCCATTCTTACCAAAAAATCATAATAAAATCCTCTTAAAAATCATTGCTGCCAATGTCTGAATTTCCTCTTATATCAACACATTAGGAGTATCATTAAATAGATTAATTTCAGGGTCTTAATTTCTTCATCTACAAAATGGGAATGAAGCCCTAACTACCTCATAAGATTATTCTAATTTAAATACATTTATATATATATCACTCTTAGAACAGTGCCCTAGTACACAGTAGGAGATATAAGTGCTTGCCATTTTTATTAAATACCTACCAAGTTTGCTGTAGATTCAGTTGTGCTATAAACACCTGAAGTTTCATAGTCTGGTTCTAGAGAATATAGCCAAAGTGAAGTAAAAAATGAGCATTATTTTATAATTTAAAATTGTATAAACAATGATGAATGTCAGATTATATCTAGATCTCACTGACCTGAAGGATAAATATATTCTTCATGGTATCTCCCTATAAAAAAAAGACAGACAGAAGAAGTGTTTATGTAGGGCTTTTTAGCTCAGCAGAACCAGATGGCCAGCACTTGCTTTTTCTCAAGTTTTACGGATATATATTCAGAACTAAAATGTATACATCCTTGAAACAAGTGATCTGAACTTTCATACTAGTGATTAGCAGATAGATTGAAGCCAGATACTGACTGTAAACAGGACAAATTTCTCCTCTGAAAATTCCCTCAGCTCTTAAAAGTTCAGGCAGAAGTGAAAAACCAGCTGTATCCAATTTTTCCAGTCAAGCAGTACAGTATGGTGATTAAGTTCACAGGTTCTGGAGTTAGGGATGTCTACATTTGAATCCTGATTAATTTACACCACTTTAAGCGGGTTATTTATCTTTGTGCCTCTATTTCTGCCCTATAAATTAGGGATAACAATACCAAGATCATGGGGGGGGGGTGAAAAGAACATAGTATGGTGCTTGATATATAGTAAATGGTGTCTATAAAGTAATTGAATATAACCCATATTATGCTTATGTGGACATTAAAGGAGTATATCATGCCTCATCCATTTCTCAGCCTGTTTTAAGTAAATAACATATTTTAAAATTGGTTTGTTCTCAGAAGAGCTCAGCGGTCTAAAGTATTTTGATCTAATACTACTATACCATTGGAATGTAGAGAAAGTTAATCATCAACTGGACAGCTTTCCACCAAATAAACCCCACAGGTCAAAACTGGATTTGATTCTTACACATGTCACTTATCAAACACTCCAGACAGCAGGATTTAAGGTGAGAACAAAGATTTGGTTACTTTGAATACGGCACTACAGGTGAGCAGTACATCTGAAGGTACCCACCAAGCTAAAGGGAAAAGGGAAAAGGGTCATGCTGAGTAAAAGAGCAGAGAATACACATCCTTGAGCACATGCATGCACATGCATGGGGACGAAGTCTTCACAGATCTTTCTTGTGCTGGATGTTTTGTCCTCAGTAAATTCCTAGAAATACCTATTTTCTTCTACATATGTAGAAAGAAAAACATCACAAGAAAATAAAGAACCTGATTGTTACATCAAGCCAGTGAGACTGCCTCATACCTCCTTAATCCACCCAATTCCTCCAGAATTGCTTCAGTAGAATTGTCTGTCACTCATACATCATTTTACAGTAAAATGGTAAAAATAAGCACACCCCATGGTGAGAGGCAGTACAGCAATTGTTAAGGACATACACACAAGCAAACCAAATTCAAAATTGATCTCTGCTAATCACAAAGGACCACATATTGCATGATTCCACTTAAATGAAACGTCTAGAATAGGCAAATCCATTAAGATAGAAAACAGACTTGTGGTTGCCTAGGGCTGGGGGGAGGGATGGAGAGTGGCTATTAATGAGTACAGGGTTTCCTTTTGGGGTGATAAAAATGTTCAAAAATTGATTGTGGTGATAGTCATGCAACTCTCTGACTATATTAAAATCACTGAACAGTACCCTTTTTAAACAGGTGAATTATACCGTTATATGGATTATATCTAAACAAAGCTGTTACAAAAAAGTTGTATCTCTGCCACTTACCAAAGGGTATGACTTTGACCATGTCATTTGCCCTTTGAACCTCAATTTCCTCATATATGAACAAGGATTCCTCATATATAATTTCCTCATATATAAACAAGGACTCCTTAGAGGGATGCAGAATATTAAATTAGAATATAGTTATTTAGTCCAGTGGATGACCAATAGGATACAATAAAGAGTAACATCCTAAGTCAGGTAGACTTCTTTGGACAACGAAATTATTTTATAGCAGTCTCATAAAGTAGCAGCTAGTCACGGAAAAGTCCAAAGTAGTTCCATAAACAAACGGTCCTCACCATAACATAGTGTCTTCCTAATAAGGAATAAGTATTTTCCATACTAAAATCTCAACAAATCAAAACTCACTAGAAGACCTATGCAGAGAGCAGGAAGTAAGCTATGACAATGTGGTGGCCTATAGAAATAGAAGTCTGTCCTTCTGAGAAACTTCAAACATCTTGAAGAAATCTCTTCAAATACCTAGCAAGCTGTGAAACAAGAACTGATAACTCATTCAAAATGAGCTACCAGAACACTATGAGACACCCCTCAAACCAAAACTTTAAATCCTACTTCATAACCCTGAAGTACTAATCCCACAAGAATCATCTTTTAAAGAAACATTTAACTGTAACTGACTCACCACTGTCAGTCTGGCCACTGCCCTCCTCTGAATTCAAAGTCTGTTTGCCCGAGCTACGTCCTCGCCTTGCAACACAGTATCTCGAAGCAGCAGGAACCATTGTAGTGGGCCCTCCATGATTCTGTACCAAACACACACACATACACATGCAGTTCAGGAAAAAGAAAGCTATAAATATATCTTAATGTACTTTAGAATCAAAAAACGTGAGAAAATGATGAACAGAAAATATTAGTCCATACTATGTAAGGCAAGATTATTGGTCCACCTCTACCCCTTTTCTCTAGAAATAGCTTTTAAAAAGTTCTCCTCTTCCATCTTTAAAAGCTCCTAAGATAAAAATTCATGTCTTCCAGAAGTGCTTGATTTGGTGGTTTGTCAAAAAGCTAAAATTTATTCACACTGCCTTTACTTTAAAGAAAAATAGAAAGCAAACAGCTTTTGAATAGAATTTTACCTACTTACAGGTAAAGGTGGATAAGCAGTTTCATCCCCTTCTTCAACTTCATAAAAGGTAATGGTTTCTTCCAAGCCCCTGGGCATCTGTCCACTCTCTGGGGCAAAGCTATACTGGCACTCCTTATTCATACAATGCATCTGGCGGTGACTACGTCGGAAGGAACTTAAGTATCAAGTAGTTCAGAGAAAAGGGGAAAAATGATAAAATTTGGTGGTAACTTATTTCTAATTTCTACGTAACAGTTCAAACATCTCAATGTTAACACTTTTTTTTAAAGATTTTATTTATTTGACATAGAGATCACAAGTAGGCAGAGAGGCAGGCAGACAGAGAGGGGGAAGCAGGCTCCCTGAGCAGAGAGCCTGATGCAGGGCTTGATCCCAAGACCCTGAGATCATGACCTGAGCCGAAGGCAGAGGCTTAACCCTCTGAGCCACCCAGGTGCCCCAATGCTGACACTTTTAAAAAACTTAATCTATGTATTTGTTGTTCAGCAGTAAAGCCAAATTCACCCATTTTCTGATTTTCAACATGTAAAATTCACTTACCGAGATCTGTAAGAGAAGTTATCATAGCTCTGACAACATCTTTTACCTGGGCCAGGGTAAAAACCAACTTTAGGGCCCTCCATGTTATGCCTGTTTATAAAGCGAGATGAATCCCTAAGAATGAAGGGAAAGGAAAACAAAACTCTTTATTCACTAGTGCTTAAGTCGTCAATCCTTACACTTAAATAGAATTAACACACCTTTCTAAACATGTCCTAATAGAAAGAGCTATGCTCTCCTCACTACTGGCATTAGGCCTATCCATTATTTATGGATACAGAGCAGAGCCATATACATGGCACTCAACTTGATAGCCCTAGCATGTCTGCATGTCTTCAACCATTACATATTTCCTTAGACAGTGAGAATACAAATCTCCCATTAAATTCATTCGACAAAAATTTAAGTATACATTAGTTCCATACTCTATGCAGACATTACAAAAGGGAGCTAACCTACTAAGATATTTCTAAATTGTACTGTAATTCTCTCTAGGAATTATTCACAAACAGAGATGTACATTATCTTGAAAGTCAGTTAAGCCTTACCTGGGCATCCCATATCCCCGACCTTGTCTCTGAGATGCATGCTGAGGATGAAAATGTTCGTTAGACATAATACTGCCAGCTGTCTGCGGGTAGTGCATTGGAGGGTCATGCCCATAATGCATACTGTGCTGAAGCCTGGGTGGGAGGAGGGCGTCTCCCCTGCTGTAAGCCATAGTCATATAAACCTCTTTTCCTCTAACTTTTTTGAACATCTTCTTCCGTTGTTTCATGTCCATCTCTGACACAGCTTCCAGAGAAACAAAGAAGTAACCAAATAAGCTTCATAACCAAAGCTAAAGATCCAGTCCTCCCCTCCCCCAAATGCCCAGATCTTTTTTTTTTTTTTTTAAGAGAACAAACCAAGCAAATACAGGGAGGGAATTTCTGTATTCTTTAAGGATGTACTACTAGATTTTCCATTTGGAAGGGCAAAACCAGCAGGTAATTTCCATATTGATGGACATCTCAGCACTATCTTTAATACAGGGGGCTCCGATCATCCAAACATAGTCATTTAGTCACCTACATTACTTATTTTCCAAGAAATTATGCCTCATGATGTCACTAGCTGCTTCTGTGAGGTATATTCCTAGTTCTTTGAGAAATCTTTTCGCTTGCAGTTTTAGAGTCTAAAATCCACCCCCACTCCCCACCTTGAGGCACCTTTAGCAACGTCTAGAGACATTTCTGGTTGTTGCAACTGCAGGAAGGATGCTACCGGCATGTAGTGAATAGAGGCCAGGGATGCTAATCAACCTACAATGCACAAAATGCACAGGACAGCTCCCCACAACAAAGTTACTATCCATCCCAAAATGTCAGTAATGCCTAAGTGAAGAAACTCTGAGAACAAGATTTATCTATGTTGTCTTTTTTTTTTCTTTTTAAAGATGTAATAAAGAAGGATGTAATAAAAACCTTCAGTATACAAACCCATTTCTGGGACATAGCCCCCGGAAATTTTCTGGTAACCTCTTCCTTTCCGACTGGGCATGACATTCCAGGCAGGAACAGGTGTGACTTGAGTAACTGGTTTTAAGTTAGCCAGCGGAACCATGTGCCTTTAAGTTAAAGATACCACCATAAAGCCACTGCAATGCAGACTTAATTCTCACTGGATATACATACCCTCACCCATCCCACTTCATTTTCAAGTGTATTCTACTTAAACTTGTTGACACTAGCTATTCAAGAAAACCTAAGAGTAGTTTTAACAATTTCAAAGCCACTTGTAGCACATACCATGTTCCAGAGGAAATACTGTGACAGACTAGTCTACAAATATGTATTGCCTTTCCTTAGAAGAGGATTATATTTTCCCACCCCATTGACTTCAGGCTCAGCTATGTAACCCACTTTGGCCAATGAAACGTAAGCAGATGCTTTAAGAACCGGCAAATGGTTAGTCATGTTCATTTCTTCCCTATGATCATGGAAGACTGTGTCTAGATAAAGCCTTTGTTGGCCTGGGTCTCCCCTTTTTTTATGCACTATGAAATGCTAGATGAGCAAAAATGAACTTTATTGTTTTAAGCTGCTGAGATTTTTTTGGTTATAAGGGCAGCATAACAAAGTTTAATGCTTCTTCAAGTGGACCAACAGCATCAGTATCACCTCAAAACTTGTCAGAAGTTCAAATTCTTGGGCTCTACCACAGACATACTGAAATCAGAAACTCTGGGGATAGAACTCAATCTGTTTTAACAAGCTCTCCAGATAATTCTGGGGGATGTTTAAGTTTGAGAATGACTAGACTAGTTTATCTTGGTATAGACAGAGGCTCAGTTAGCAAGCTAGCTTTCCAATTAGTATGAACAGTTTTATACCAGAATTTTGTTGTATTTAATATCTCTAGTAAGTTGGCTAGGGCCTAGGGATTTGAAAACTTCTCATGTATGGGTGTATTGAGATTTCATACTTCAGCATGTGCTTTTAACATTTGAGGTAAGTCATCTTAAGCTGGTACCAGATGTAACTGGATTTCTTACTAGCATCCTAGAAATTCTTAATTTAATACTACGAAAAGGCATCAAGAGCCAAAGATTTTAGTAATTTAACAAACTATCATATTCTTACTTTTCTGCCAATTCTTCAATGAAGACTGTTACAGAATTATTCTCATTTCCAACTTCCTGAATATGAGCATTGTAGTATCTTCCACCTGATTCCAGGCGAACCTGAAAGAAGGTAGGAGACAGTAAAAATACATCTAATCTTGAATCTATTGGCAGATATGTCTTTTACCAAACAAAAATACAACTTCTCCCCAAATGGAATTCAGTATCTACTTATTAAAGTGGTTGATAATCAACACTGCCACCCAGTCTGATTTAAGAGAGGCGGCACATGCTAGAAGATCTTTACATCTTTTTTTTAAAGACCCTTAAATCTTCTCACAGAGGTTTGTAATTAAAATTTAAAACAAACATTAAAACTTTTTAGCATTATGTAAATGAGCTTTATTGAACTTATATTAATGACTAAAACCACAACCTTGGAAAACAAATTACTGAGTTAAAAGACAAACTAACCTGACACTTGTCTCCCAGATAGTAATGTCTCCCAGCATACTCCATGTAATCAGACTTTTTAAGTTCTATTAAAAGAAAATGAAGATTCAAGCTCATCCTAACTGGTACCTTTCCCATTTTACATCATTTAGTTTTCTAATTTACTTTTACCAGTGTTTTTGAAAATGCCACTACTATAACGTAATATTGGGGGCAGGGGGGTTCCTAAAGGGTCATTCTCTTACACTTGATAAGGACATTTCTGTAGTCAATTTAAGGAGACCTACCCAAAAAATAGTTTTCTGCCATAAAACACAGATAGGTGGAAACTGGGAGGCTATAATCTTAGTTGGTCAAACACCAGTAAGATACAATTTGAAGTAACATACCTCAATTAAAAAGAAAAAAGAAAAAAAAAACACTACACAGCTACTTCAAAGCAACCTGTTATTTTTAACAACTTATTGTGTTCCACAGGGTTTTAACCTCATTATAGATTGTTAGATTGTTAACTACACACCTAAGTTCATCCAGGTTCAAGAAGTTGAATATGAAAAATTAAAGGCTACCTTGAAATCAGAGCTTTAAGGGCTAATTTCATCAACTTCTCTTAGAGGGAGATTACAATTACCTATTTCAAAAGTTGGCAAACTTTCTCTGTAAAGAGCAAGACAGTAAGTATTTCAACCTTTGTGGGCCATATGGACCCTGTCACAACTACTCAACTGTGCTGTATATCTATTCATGGACAGTAAATTTGAATTTTATATAATTTTCATGTGTCACAATACACTGTTTTTCTACATTTTTTTTCTGCCATTTAAAAATTTAAAACCATTTTTAGCTCACAGGATCATAGAAAAACAGACAGCAGGCTAGATTTAGTCTGTGGGCCATAGTTTGCAGACACCTGACCTATTCATTTATCAATGAGGATAGTCTGAACATTTTAAATTTAAGATAAGCTTATTTGCAGTAACAAGTTTCAGGTACTCTTAAAGTTATCTAAAAGTTATTTCCACACAGTCTTTGCAAAACTGAAAGTCATGGATAAATATAAGATTCTGAAAGATCGCTTCCCACTTCTAAACCTATTTGTTTCCTCTTCTGGATTTAAAATCATGAGGATATATGGGGTGCCTAGGTGGCTCAGTTAAGCAGCTGCCTTTGGCTCAGGTCATGATTTCAGGGTCCTGAGATCCAGCCCAGAATATGGCTGTCTTCCCTGCTCAGCAGGGAGCCTGCTTCTCTGTCTCCCTCTGCCCCTGCTCCCAACCCCGCTCATGTTCTGTCTCTCAAATAAATAAAATCTGTTAAAAAAATAAAGTAAAATAATGTATCAAGTAAGCTAAAAAGTACCAGGCAACTTTTTTTTTTTTATAATAGTACATTAAGAACATCTCATCAGAAGCAATATGCAAAATTTTTCCCCTGGATCTGTCAGGATTCAAAAGTACACTGTCAGTATTTCATTACCTTTTCTGCTGTCCAACCAAACATCAAATTCTACATTACGATAGATTTCTGGATCCAGGGCTTTGAGCACCTTATAGGGAAAGAGCATCTTTGATGGACCTTCTGGAGACTAAAACAAAAATAATCATGCTAGAAATTCACCATCCTTAGCTTTAGTGTTTCTTCTACGAAAAAAGAAACTTCTTTTTTGAACTATATACATATGCTTCCTTTTTTATTAAAAAAATAAGTGCCGTTAAGTTTTAACGTGTATCTTAAAAATCGAGATTAAAGAAGCAACATGCAAATAATCTAAAAGGTTTTAGATGGAGGAAGGGAAATATTGTCTAAAGCAGCCAGCAACTCAGGATACAGCTCATATAAATCAGTGCAACACAGACAGATTAAAGATTCAATCAGGCTATTCAATAAATCTCATCTTGATATACAATACAGAGCTGCAAGTGTTTCTATACCTTAAAATCATCTGCAAAAATCTGAAATTTTCATTTCATTTTGGTCAGAATCTATTACAACTTCCAAAGAAATTACCTTTTTCTTCTGCTTTCCTAGAATTTCACCATGTCCAATACTGTTACTCTTCCCAAATTACCAGCAACTGAGGCATACATAGAAAGTACTGTAATAGTATCTGCCCTATTTAGCAAGCCTCAACCTAAAGGTCTGCTTGATTTTAGGCCTATAAAGATAGTAAAAATTTTTCTTGTTTTTCTAAACAGGATTATTACCTATTTTCTTTGAATAGAATAGGACAAGCATATTCTTTAATGGCAAATAGAAACCTTAGCATCAGAAGACTGATTACAAACTAAGTATCTACTGGATTTGTAATATTACTTGAACTTGAAAAACAGAAGTTTCTGGAAATTCTAAAGTGTTCAGAGTTTGCTTGCAAATAATCCATACAATTCCATTAAGAATAAAAATTCAGAGAACATTAAGCACCTGTTTTACATTTTCAGATTAAAACTTCCACAAAGGCAAACCTGAACTCCTCCCTCACACCATACAACTAGAATGGACCACCTGACCTTAATTTGTTTAAGTTATGATGCTGCAGGCCAAGATTATGAAAATTCTTTGCCCTAGAAAATCTCAAACCTTTGCTTCTTCTGTTCCTTGACTGTACCCCTCTGGGATATTTTCAACGTTGCAGCAGGCACCCAGCTCTTCAGTCCTAATTGAAAAGATTTAAAAAAAAGAGCTTTATATAAATGCAGTAGTTAAATTTTAAGTCTAATGACTATATCACCACCTAGTGGTAAAGTAGCTCAGGTCTAAAAATGAGGCAAATACTTTTTTACCCCAACAGTTACATTTATGCTTCCTTTTTCTAAGTATGTGCTACAATATACTTAGCAGATTATCTCCGATATTTCATACCTCCATCTCCTAAGATGGTCCTTATGATTCTTACTTCCTGGAGTGCACATCAATGTATGATTCCCCTAACTCAAGTTTGCTTCTAACCAATAGGCTATATGTTATTATAGAGCCTAATAATGTAGTGCCTGTATTGCTGGCCTCTCTCTTGCTGACCGTAAGGAAGCAAACTATCATGTTCGCTAAGCCCATGTGGCAAGAAGCTGAGGGTTAGTTACCTCTGGCTGACAGCCACAAAAAAAATAATAATAATAATAAAAAATTCTCAGTCCTACAGCTGCAAAGAACTAAATGCTGCTAAGAACTATGTGAGCAGAAAAATGGATCCTTCTTCAGTCAAAACTCGAAATACAAACTCAATCCTGGCCAACCACCTCACTGAAGTTCTGTTGAGACCCTAAGCAGAAGACCCAATTAAACTATGCCCAGATTCCTAACCCATACAATTGTGAGATAAGTGTGTTAAATTGCAAAATCTATGGTAACACAGTCACGCAGCAATTTGGTAACTAATACATCTCACCTTTTTACTACTATAGTTTCCATAAAGCCTAAAGTCCTTAGGACAAGTCATCAGTGAAGAATGAAGCAACTTCTACCCCTACATTCCCAAGTAAGTTTTAAAAACCTCTCCTCTACCAAAAAAAGTGCAAGCCACAAATATCCAAGGAATAAAATTGCAAGCAAGACCAAAAAAGACAAGGTGACACCTGACTGGCACCAAGCCTATCTAAATTTCCTAGACAGAAGTAGGAATCAAGAAGAAATATAAGACAACACCTACTTTATTATCTCTAACACAAAATTTTTGACCAGATCTGTTAACAGCAATTTCCTCAGAGGCCACAAACTACCTTCCTAGTGAGTACCAAAGGCAGACACTTTGAAAACTCCCAAAACTTCCCTTAACCTGAGAGATTCTTTTCTATTAGTTGGATGTGTGTGTCAAATAACCACTGTGAACCTCAGTTACCACAAAAATGATGGTGCTGGTTTAGAACCAGTTTTTTCTTAAAGTATGGTCCACAGCCTACCTACATCAGAACACTTGGGGTGTACTTGCTTTTTTTTTTAAAGCAGATTCCTAAGCCCCACCGTGACCTCAAATTTTGTGACAGTTAGCCTAAGAATCTGCCTTTCTAATAAGCACTATGAAGTATACCTTTGTATAGAACTGAAGTTTGAGAATCATGGGGTTAGGTAGTTCTAAAATCACTTCTAGCAATTAAAAAAACTGATTCTGAATTGGATCAAACCTCCAAAGCCTGATCATCTCAAAATACAACATGTCTTCTTGATAAAGTTTCTCTTCCCCCATCAAAAAATGTTTATCTAGATACATACGTGTGTGTAGTGTAAGTCATAAGCTTGTCAAGCCCCTTCTACTTCCAAATGGTGATGCACAGAAACATTAAACATGATCATGTAGTTGACACCCCCTTTCCCTGTATTACCTATCCTGAGTTGAACTCTTGTAGTCAATACGGACATCTTCACTGCCAGTCAGAGCATTGTTTCTGTTCTTTTTGGAACCACTTCGAAACAATTCAACTGCAGTCTTCAACTCTTCTTCATCCACAACAAACACATCTTTATAGAGAATTTCATACAATACAGCTAAAGGAAAAAAAAACAGCCAAAACTCCAATTGTCAAAGTAAGATCTCTTTATAACAATGTGAAAATAGCCATAAACCAGTATACAATTTCAATAGGTGCCAACAAAGTCTTAAAAGAGCTGTTTATGGTGGGTCCCTCAATTTACAGATGGGCAGAAAAACAAAAATCATCTGAAATACAGCTAAGCATTTACAAAAGCCTTCACATACCCTGACAAACAGCTGCACTTGACTGAAATTGTTTTGAGTATACTGAATCATAATGGCCATTACTTGAATAGCAGAGTAGAATCTGAAGAAAAGAAAAACACACAGAACAATTAAGTTAATGTTCCATCTTACAACCATGAAATACTTGAAATTAAATTGCTAACCAGAAACTGATTAACTGTTTTTAAAAACATGTTTTCAGATTCCACAGATTCAGTGTTATCATATAGTACTTGTCTCTGACTCATTTCACTTAACATAATGCGTCAATTGTATCTCAATAAAGCTGATGCGAAGTGATTTTTAAAATTTAAATACAGATAAATGCAAGCTAGAACTCAAATGGATTTTCTTAAAACTGACTTTTAAATGCCAAGATTAAAATCACTACAAAGGCAACACTGTGAGCCTAAACCATATCCCTACTAACGTAACAAATACTGATCTATAAATTAACAAAAAGATGGGAACTCTTACAAACTGAGTAAATCAAGTCAAAAGACCAGCTTAACTTCAAAAAACGACTGGAGAAATTAGGTCAAATACCCAAATATTCTAAACTCAGACTATAGGGGGAGAGACTTAATTTACTCAAAATGTTATCCTCCGTACCGAGTAGCAATATATGAATACACCATGTAGGAGCAATACTGCTAGAGAGACTTCCTTAATGAATTAAGGCACTGAGATGGCTACAAAACGAGTTAATTTCTTTGATCTTTAATCTCTAGTTTTCCCAAACAATAATCCAAAGCCATGCTTACTAACCAAAGTATTTTAGTAAAAATGCTTGCAAGCTCTACATAATGAAATGTGTTTGAATAGCACCCAAACCTTTTAAAATTTTTGTTCAAAAATTCATCTTGTGTAAAGGATTAATACCTAGGGACTAAGTCTATTTTATTTTGAAGCTACCTCTGGTACCAGGAACCTAAGGTACCAAAGATGATTCTCTGTGTTCTATGGGACAACATTGCCACCAAGCTTCTTTGGCAGAAAACTGTAAGCACCCTGTTTGCTGCCTTCCTACCTACTCTGGGCTAACTCCTTCTAATAACAAAGTCCTCTATCTCGGGTCTGTTATTCTTTCCCAGACTTTTTTTGGAAATCACAATTCCAACTCCATCAGTATAATTCATTTCAGAGTACTGAAGGCAAGCGTCAAGCTAAAGTAACACACACTAAAGTTTAGGTTATGAAGTTTCACATGCCCCAAGGGTTATTTGCCTTTAAGAGTTTATTAATCCGAAAGAACAGTAAATAAGATTTTCAGCAGAGAAGCCCTTTGTACCTCAGACTAGAAAAACGTGAAACTCCAACTAAGAAAGGTTAATAACTGGAGACAGCTGTTAAGGAGTAAAGGAATCCAGCTAACCAGAACTGAATAAACAAGGAGGAAAAAACCCCCAGAGATAATGATTTAATTTATTCACGTGGCAAGAAGTTCCACTTTGAGTGTAAGAGGTAAAACTAGATATGATGGCTTTTATGTTCCTGGTGGTATCTCAACATAAAATAATAGTTCTCTGATACATACTTATAGGTAGGTAGGTGGGATGTATGGCATTAACCTACAGAAAAAATGAGGTAGATCTGTAGTACTGATGAGGATAGGTGAAAAGAACAAGGAACAATATATTTAGTATGAGCCCATCTACATTTAAAAAAATAAATGCAAAGAGAATGATATAGGATACCCTCTCAAACTTAATAGTTATTTTGAAGCACAGGAGAATGAAAAGTAAAAAAGGGGGCTTTTTATTCTACCTTTAAGTTTTGTTTTTAATAGAAGTACATCTATTCTTTCTAGGTAAAGAGGCTAAGTGAAGATGGATGGCTACCTTCCAATGGTATTCACTTTGATACTGAATAACTATGTAAAATGCAAAGTTAAGTCAATAATATTTACTGCTTTTAATGAAGTCATTTTTGAAAACATAAACAATTCAGATATAAATCCTTAGAAGCCTGAACTGAGATACAGTAACCAAGTTTTAGAGAAAGCAAGGTGTCACACAAGTACCCTGCTGCCAACTGGCTTTTTCATACTTAAATTTCAAGATAAACAAACATACTTTATACATTTGCAAATCATACATATATACACTATCCTGTGCATGCAAATGCCCAACTACTGGAATTGTATTTGTGTGCATGTACAGATTAGAATTATACGTGATATTCTCGTAGCTGCAAACACTCAATTTGTATTCTTATGGTTCCCAAAGGATGAGGTTTTCCCCTTAGTTAGCTCAAATAATATCTCTGTAAAATATACAGGACTCACTTAAAAATGGAGCTATATAATTGTAGGAACTAGGTGATAGGGATTATGGATGTTCACTATACAAGTCTTTTAATTTTTCTCTGTATGAAAATTTTCACAGAATAAAATGTCAGGGGAAAAAACTGAATTGCAGGCTTAGAGTCCTGGTAAAGATCTAAATGTCTGGATCTCCTCTCCGGCAATGCTGTATATAATTGCTAAAATAACAAAAGCTACAATTCCTTCTTTTTCAAAGAATTTTGATTATGTCACACCCTTCCTTAAAAACTTTGAATGAGTGTTTAGGAGCAATTGTACGGAATGTCTGAAATTTACTCCAAAATACACTAAAAATTAAGATGGACTGATGAATGGATAGATAGGTGAAAAACTAAGGATACTAAAAAGGTGGGAATTAGAATGCTCATTATAAAATTCTTTTACCTTCTCTGTATTTCGTTAAATCTTTATAACAAAATATTGGGGAAAAAACTACAACTATTCCAAAAAGCTAAATTCTTGGAATGGCCTGCTCATTATGTAACTCTAGCCTATCTTCACACCATTGGCCTCTCCCCCACCCAACTACTGGACTCCGAAAGCGTCTGCTGCTTCCATGTCTTTGCAGAAGTCCTCTGAATAGACTGCCCTTCATGCTTGTTGGATCCATTGTTTGATATTCCACTTAAATACCTCTACCACCATGAAACTTTCTAAACTCTCTGAAGCAGAGCAAAGGACTTTTTCTTCTATGCTCTTCGTACATACTTCTATTTTAACACTGATCACTTCACTGTAAAATTAACTATTTGCATGTCTGCCTTCACAGTCCATGAGGCCCTTAGAGAACAGGTATATTGTTTTCATTTTGGAGTCCCCAAAGCCCAGTGAGCTGCCTGGTACACTACAAGAGCTTAATGTTGCCAAACAAATTAGACGGCAGTACCACTAATAAAACAAGGTGCCCCAATTTATACTTATTTTCTAAGTTATCTCTTGCATTCTACTCTATTCCTAATGCCACTTGCCTGGTTCAGGTCTTCTGTCTAGATTACTTTAATATCCCAACAGCTCTCCCAGTGTCTAGTCTTGTCCTACTATCATCAAAACGTTGCCTCAATTTTGGTCCATGGTGTGAAACAAGACTTGCAAAATGCAATTACTGTATAGTCTATACTCACTAATCAAATAATTGGGATAAAAGGCTTTTCTTAAAAGCTTTTTGAAAAAAAAGAAAAAAAGAAAAAAAAAAGAAAAGAAAAAAAAAGAAAAAAGAAAAATTATATGATGAAGAACAATCTATTTAACTGCAAAGAGTTCTCACCCAACAAAACAACCTCCTATTATTTTCCAAGTACCTTACTAGGCAGTAATAGCACACTGTCCTGCACTCAAGAAACTTTCAGAATAATGAGAACAGACATGAAAACAAATACGGTGTGATAAATACTGTAATTACTGGGGTGATGTTAGAGGAACACAGAGGAAATAACTCCAGGGGAGTTAGGAAAGTTTCAAAGGAATTAACATTTGAGATACAAAGGAAAAGAAAAAAAGTTATACTTTTTATAACTTTTTATAAACTTTTAAAGGAAAAGAAAAAAGTTATACTTATTGGACTATCTGGAATCATGGTATACAAGGTTGTAGGACAGTGAAGATGAAAAGAAGTTTGGGACCCCTTAGGGGACACTAAGTGCCTAACTTCAGAGTTTGAACCTTATCTTCTAGTCAACAAGGAGCCAATTAGGGTTTGGGTGGGCTTTTTGGGGGGGGGGGGTTAACCGATTTCAGGAGTGGTAAGATCAGGTCTGTTCAGAGGATGGCAAACAGAGGATGGAGAGGAAAAGGCTGGCGGTAGAGAAGCTTGGCATTTAGACTATGCTTTTTCCCCATTAATTTGGTAACAAAGGATCACTTCTCACTATTTTGATAAGCCAGCAGCATCTATTTCTTTTATTTTAGTAAACATTCACCCATCTTCTTACCTTGTCTTCATAGCCATTATCTGTGACGTAAGTTGGAGGCTTTCCGGGATAGCGATAAAGAATGAAATCCCGACTACACGGGAAGAGAATATAAGTGGTTGAATAGAGATAATTTAATATATGCAAGAGATAGTTATAAGAACAAGTATTTGGGCTTTTAAAGTGTCCACCTTATTCATACAAAATAATCAAATGTTTAAGAGGCTAAATAATGTTAATTCAAAGTAGACCGCTAACTGTCGCTAAATTTCTATGGATTTTTAAAATGAACCTTAATGGGGGTGGGGGGCCTGGGTGGCTCAGTGGGTTAAGCCTCTGCCTTCAGCTCAGGTCATGATCTCAGGGTCCTGGGATTGAGCTCCGCATCAGGCTCTCTGCTCAGCAGGGAACCTGTTTCCCCCCCTCTCTCTCTGACTGCCTCTCTGCCTACTTGTGATCCGTCAAATAAATAAATAAAATCTTAAAAAAAATGAACCTTAATTTGGGGAAAGGAGGAGAAAAGAAGATAGACTACCAACTGTATGCATGTTTGTTGAGTGTTGGGGGCTCCCACTTATTTAAAGCATTGGCCTGCAAATTCTACTTGGTAAAAGATCAGATAATAAGCATTTCAGCTTCTGTAGGCCATATGGTTTACTCTGACTTTGTAGCATGAAAGCAGCCACAGACCATGATAAACAAGTACACATGACTGTTCCAATAAAAATTTACTTATGGACACTGAAATGAGTTTCATATAATTTTCACATGCCATGAAACATTATTCTACTTTTGATTTAACCATTTTAAAACTTTTTATAAAAATTCTTAGCTCGAGGGCAATACATAAACAGAAAGAAGGACAATTTAAAAGCTGGCCCTTGGGGTGCCTGGGAGGCTCAGTGGGTTAAAGCCTCTGCCTTCGGCTCAGGTCATGATCCCAGGGTTCTGGGATCGAGCCCCGCGTCGGGCTCTCTGCTCAGCAGGGAGCCTGCTTCCTTTCCTCTCTCTGCCTGCCTCTCTGCCTACTTGTGATCTCTGTCAAATAAATAAATAAAATCTTAAAAAATAAATAAATAAATAAAAGCTGGCCCTTGACTTAAAAGCAACTGATTAGCTACCTGCCCAACGCCTCTTCTATATGACTTCTTGATTGGTTTAGTGAGAAATGAGCAGGCTGCAAAACACTAACTTGAATGAGTACCATAATGAGAGGGTTTGGCCTCTACCGCGTATGCCAGCTCACCATCCTAAAAATTGTGGAGTCTTACGTATAGAAATCAGCTTCTTCAAATGAACAAGATTCCTATGAGCCTCTAACCTACATTATAAAACTATTTTTCAAAACTGCACAGCTTCCAGAAATAGCCACTTCTGCTATTTTTTTAAAGATTTTATTTATTTGACAGGGAGAAAGACAGAGAGGGAACACAAGCAGGGGGAGTGTGAGAGGAAGAAGCAGGCTTCAGGCCAAGCAGGAAGCCCAATCCCAGGACCCTGGGATCGTGACCTGAGTTGAAGGCAGACGCTCAATGACCAAGCCAACCAGGCACCCTGACTTTTGCAGTTTTAAAGACCAAAGTGATGCAGCAATGTTTCTCAAAATGTTCCATTATTATGTCCTTAAAGAGTCTTCTTTTCATAATTTCCTTCTGAAATTTTAATACCACAGATACACTGTGTATCTGTTTAGGTACTGTAACCCTTTGAAGGACCACAAAGCACTGCAGTATCTAATATCTTTTTGTCTTGAAGAACCTATTTCTACCCTCTTAGAAGCTATATTGCCCCAGTGAAGACACATGCAAGAGGCACAAAGTTAAACACACAAGAATTCTAAGAAACACATTCTGATTTCCTACAGGAACACCAGCAATTAAAGTCCTTTATTTCATTCAAATGGACACAAATGCTAGAGGCTCTCCACCTAAAAATTAACACCAATTAACTGTGCTTAGACCTCTTCATTCTACATATCATTACATTAAATCCAAATTTCCCAAATCCCAGGGAGACTTGAATAGAAACTTTACATATAATCACATATACACACTCAGTCTTTTAAAAAAAGATTTAACTTACTTATAAATTAGAGAAAGAGCTCTTATTTCCAGCTGGCCAGCACTTTCCTAAATATAAACAGTACATAAATGTTTTAAAAACACTCTGTAGCTATGATGTAAAAGTTTCTGCAAGTTCAATATTTGTTATTTTAGATGCTTAGCACTGTTTCAGATGAAGAATTTGTAGAACAGACTATAACTTGCTTTGAGGTTTGGGAATATTGTTACTCATTAACATAAACTTATTCTGAAAAAAGGAGTCCTAAAGACCTTCTCAGTTAGCTATTAGTAACAAGGACAGTTAATATGAGAGATTTAAAAGGCACAATAAAAATGGAATTAATGTTAGGAATATGAAGTTAGCAGGGTACTTAGTAAATGCTAAGTCCAGAACTATGGAATTAGTCATATAAATTATTTTTAATTAAATATGTGTCTATACAGCTTACTTCTACATAAAAGGATTAATACAAATCAGGGGAACTTTTGAATAAAAAAATAATGACCTCCTCGTAACATTCATTACTATCCCTCCTCCCCCATTAAAGTGAAAAGGCTTAGGCTTGTCCTGTTTGCAAACAGTTTATGGAGGATAAAATTGTTGACACACAATTCTCAACATTCAACACAAAACAACAGATCAATTGCCAGCCTCTAAACTTTTGCAAGAACTATTTGATTCAACACAGCTGGCTACTTAAGAATATAGGTTGTGTCTAGCTAAACCGACACCACTGAATGAATATTTAGATTTACTATTCCAAATACTCTGAAAAGATTAAACCCCCATATTTGATCTTACCTTGGGATCTCCCAACCGTTCCAGGTATTTCTCAAAAGATCCCTCCACATACTTCAAAAATAAAACAAACTTGACTTAACCAAATACATAGCATTACTAAAGTCTGATTATATTCTGCAATATTATCCTCCAATGGGTTTTTATTCAGCTCAATAATTATGGTATTAAATTAATATTCTGCACAGCACCTCAAGAAGATTTGCACATACATAAAAGTTATGAGTGGAGAAAGGCTAGACTATAAAACTATTTTAGGAAATGGTCCTGGCTTATCCAGATACGAGTGCATTTCATCAAATATAACACCTTGAGTTTCTTTTGAAATGCCAATTTAAGTTAACTTGACAAATTTCATAAATCATGCAAGCCCAATAATTTCAAGGATTTTAAATCTGATAGGAGACATGCATTTGCAAAGCTAAACTGAGGAACGTTAAAGGGAATTTTATTAGTTTCAGAAAAGCCCAGGGCACAAGCGAACTTCTTGGGGTAACAGAAATCTTCTCTATCTTTATTGCAGTGGCAGTTGCATGACTATATATTGCCAAAACTGAAAGTGCTGAACTTAAAATGGTTAATTTTATTGTGTGTAAAATATACCTCAATAAAAATAAAATTAAACCTGGGTAACAGAATATATGTCTAGCTCCATGTACATATATCATAGAAGTTTTTTCAATTTTTCTTCATACCCTTTTAAACAGCCTGAGGTATAACTGGCATAGAGCAAGCTGCTCATATTTAAACGGCATAAATACATTTCGACATATGTATGCACCCAAGAAACCATCATGACAATTTTGACAGTGGATAGATCCATCACCCCCTTAAGCTTCCTTGTGTCCCTCTGTAACTCCACTGACTGACCCCCACGCAACCACTGATCTACCTTCTATCACTAGAAACCGGCTTGCATTCTTCTAGTTTTATAAAAATGATATCATACAGTATGCACTTTGAGGGAGGGTCTACCTTCTTTGGCATAATTACTTTGAGATTTATCCATCTAAGTTTTAAAATTTTACACAAATCTTTGTTACTCAAAATGTGGTTACTATTACTCGATCATGAACAAGGCAAGCATCACTTGGGAGCTTTGTTAAAATGCAGAAATTTTGGGCCCCAGCTCAGACCTACTGAATCAGAATCTGCACTTTAACAAGGTCCGCAGGTGATTTGTATGCACAAAAATACTTGAGATGCACTGTTTTACACCATGGTCTTGCATTTGAAGTAATTTCATGAATAATCCTTTCCCCAGATGTAGTAAAGACTGTAATTAACTCCTAGGTAATAAGCTTTAAAGTCAAGAAGCCTTCACAAAGTTTTAAAATTCACTGAAATCTGTTGAGAAAATTAAGAGTAAACCTCGAACAGCAGGCAAATACCCACAATATACAGTCAGAAGAAAACAAATAGTACTGGAAGGGCTAAGAGTGTTTTTTTTTTAAGTCACACAAAAGGGCACACTACAAATCAGACCTTGATAAAACCTCATTCTGTTAACAAGAATTCAAATATTTCAAAATATTCAAAGATGTCTTCTACAAGTTGTTTTAAAGCCAATCATTAGTGGCAGAGCACCAATTACCAGTTTGTCACATGAAGATAAATGTTTAGAACCTAATTTGTTTCCTTATAATTGGGTTTTATAAGATTCTTCATATGTCTGATGATTACCGTGTACATAATTAAGAGTACAGAGGGGTTTTCCCATTTATACATACTTGGGAATACACATTTAAAAACATTAACATAGCCAAACTTTCTGTGAACCATGACTACTTGTTCAAGAAAACAGTGGTATGGATAATACAGAACAGTAGTCAAAATGTAACTTTTTAGGGCTTGCAAGATTATGGAAGGTATATGGGGAGTAGAGAGTAGTGGGAAGGATACAGATGATTTGTTTTTTAACTTTATGATTAGAGTAGAGAACAATATAATTCTGGAGGTAGTCCAGAAGCATGCTAGCTAGGGGGAAGGCAGCTGAAAATTAAGTATTTGCCACTGGGAGGAGATTGCATGACATAATTTTCATTATGTAGATGGCTCAAAATTAATTCACTTCCCATTTGCTACACACACTACTAACATCTCTACCTTAGGTTATGTATTCTACTTACAGACTCAAAAGTATGTTGGTTTTCTCTCATATATGAGACACAAGCCTTCCTGATTTCCAAATGATGGACCTGGCTGCAAAATAACTAAAAAGAAGAGAAAGACCAGCTGTCAACAGTCATTGGAAATAGCTTTTAAATTAAAACGATGAACTGGGCACTAAGTCCCCCTTATTCAAAACATATGTAGGAAATTGGGAAATTAAGTCCTAACATTTCTAAAATCTTTTTGCCACCTTTAGTGGGGTTGGGAGAGATGGTTGTCTTACCACCCCCACCCTTTCTCCTAGTTCTTATGGGCATAACCTATAAATTTTTCCTTAGGCACTAAATTTAGAAAAGTAGGGGCTGCTTCTAAAGGATCAAGATTCATTTCAGTTTTCTGTAATTCCATTCCTACATTCTAAACTGGCATTTAGAAAATAGAAAAAGACAGCAAAGGCAAAGCAATATATTTGGACTCATCAACAAAGGCATACACCAAACTACTAAGTGGCAGACAGGCCTGGATGTCTTTACTAGGAAAGAGAAAAAGGATTTTTTTTCTTTCTGTGTACTACAGGTTTTCTAGCTCCAGTACCATGCCACATGTCAAACCCTGAAAACTCAGTATAGGGAAGATACACTTGTTTTCCTTTTACCTGCTCCGAAATAGCCCGAAAGAGGCAAGAGGCATCCTTGGCAGTCAGCTTTCGAAACAGCCCTAAGCTGCCTAAATATTCATCCATTGATGCCTCATTCAGAGACTTCTGGCCGCAGTACTTTTTCCATCCTTTATGCATTTTGGCAGAAGTGGAGGTGGGGAGGGGGAGAAAGGAACACAAATGTGGCAAGAAGGAAAAAGCAGGATGCAGGTAGGAATGGGTAGCAGTGACAAGGGCTTGCTTATGCAGGTATCCGGAAAGCAGCCCAAAGTCTAGGGATGAGAAGGCAGTTGGAGTCAGCGCTGCAGAATCTTGGCACTTCTCAGGAGCAGAAGCAAAGGGCTGGCTTGCCCAGGACAAGTCGGGATCCTGTGAAAAGAAGAGGAAGAGCCGATGCTCCTAGGAATAGAGAACTGGACTTGAGAAGACATGGGAGAAGGCACTTGGGGAGCTACCTTGCTGGGGAAGGATGGGATTAAGGCAATCAGCCCAAGGTTGAGAGAAATATGCACAAGCAGCTGAGCTTTGGGACCAAAAAGAAGCCGAGCTTGCCGCTTAACTCAGGGCAACTGCTGCAGGAGGCTCCAATAGAACTGCAACAAGACTCAGGTGTATATGATGCAGCCTGGCCCACATTATATCGCTTTAAAATTTCTGCTGCAAATTTTCAACTACAGTCTCTGCCCAAGTTCCCTGCTCCCCTCAATGGAGATGAGAGAAAAAAATTATAAACCTAATTAACTAGTAAACTTCTGTATTAACATCTTCAAAAACTAAAAAGTCCAGGGCCCGGACATCCTTGATCTATAGGGGCAAAGATCACAGTTCAAAATAAAGTGCCAAAGCAGTTTTCCGGGTATTTCAAGTACAGGGTTTTAAGTAATTTCATTTGGTTCTCCTAGATAATAATAACCCTCTGCTAGGATCACAGAAACTAAACGCATTAACTATACTAGGAAACAGATTCAATTCTTAACTAATATCCCCCAAATTACTGTATAGCATTAACAAAAAGAGAAAATGCAAAAAGTGTTTCTTAAAAACTGGAAAAAATTAAAGTTTAAACTGAAGTAGCATAAAAGAAAATGTCTTACCCACAAACTTTCTAACAGACTGCATTTAAAATGCTGTGGCACAGCATTAGAGGTGTTGAACATGATTATGTTTCCATGTATTATTAGGACAATTTTCTGGAAAAACTACTCTGGATTCTAAGAAAGCCAAAGAAAATACAGCTGTATTTTTAAGGTTCAAAAACAGGACTGATCACTTGCATTACTTGATGCCACTGTCAATTGTCTCCTTATTTAAATGCCAAAAGCAAGTTCCTTTCTTAAGTGCTGAAACAGATCAAAAGATGGCTTTGGAGAAGATGCAAAATTAAGCTGCTTTGAAAACTGTTTTTCTTGTATCTGTGAATCCAGTAGTTATCATGACTGCCCTGCCTATAAGAAAAGGATCAATAATCTAATAACTTAGGAATGAAATAAAAGCATGGTAAAAAATAAAAGAAAATCTTGACTTTCTTTAGCATATTAATTTGAAATTACCTTTTCTTAAAAAGAAACCAGAACACCAGGGAAATTATGCCTTTTGAAAAAGTCCTGCAACATGGTTTGGGAAGAGGGATCACCATCTTTTTCTAAGGCCACAAATTCACTGAGAAAAATTAAAGGTTATAATGAAAAGGTTAACTCATTTTTGGCAATTTTTTTGAGATAAGAAATGCCAATTCTTCATATTTATTGCTACTGAAACTAAAAATAAGCTACATAAAACTTAAATTAATACTAATCCACATACTTCATTTTGATGAAGGAAATAAAAGGGAAAACTGGGAGAGGAAAAAATGAGAAAATACAAGAAAGAACAGGAAACAAAAATCAGAGACAAAAAGAGGAAAGAAACAGAAGACAGAAAAAGAGAGAAAAGAGACAGAAAAACCAACACAAATATGGTTAATGGATTATTGACAAAGGTTCAAGAGCAGTTTAACAGAGAAAAGACAGTATTTTCAAATGGTGCTGTACAATCACATTCATACATAAAAAATTACCTTTGCCCTATACTTCACATCTTATACTGTAATTAAAATGGATCAAAGGCCTAAATGTAGACCAAAATTTCAAAACTTTGGAAGAAAGCATAGGAGAAAAATCTTCAAGACCTTGAGTTAGGCAAAGAGTTCTCAGATATGATAAAATAAAAAGAAAATGGGTAATTGGACTTTAGTAAAAAACAAACAACTTTTGCTCTGCAAATGGCACCGTTAGAAAATGAAAATGCAAGCCATAGACTGGAAAGAAATATTAATAGAGCCCACATCTGACTAAAAAGTTCTTTTTAAAGATTTTATTTATTTGAGAGACAGGGCATGGTGGGGGAGGGGGAAGTAGACTCCCTGCTGACCAAGGAGACAGATATGGGACTTGATCCCAGGTCCCTCGGATCATGACCTCAGCTGGAGGCAGCTACTTAACTGACTGAGCCAACCAGGCCTGATTAAAAGCTTTGTATAAAAAATTTAAAAAGAATTTCAAAAAACACAACTAAAAAATGCCTAAATGATTTGACTACACATTTTACCAAAGATATAGGAATGGCTAATCAGCTAAAAAGATGTTCAACTTCACTAGTCATTAGAAAGGTGAAATATCAATACATACCGACTAGAATGGCTATAATAAATACAGACAGTAACAAGTGTCAACAAGGATGTGGAGAAAATGAAACCTAAGTAAAAGAAGCTAGGTCCAAAAGAAGTTTGATTCCAAAAGATGTAAGATTCCATTTAAATGAAATATACCAAAAAGGCAAATCTACAGAGATAGAAAGCAGATTAATAGCTGCCTGGGGTTGGGGTATGAATACGTATTAACTGCAAACAAGCACAAAGTATCATTTTTGGTGATAAAAAATGTTCTAAAACTGTGATGTTTGCACGTTTCTATACATTCACTAAAAATTATTATACACTTAAAAAGTGGTGATTTTTAACAGCTTTTTAGTTCACATACCATACAATTCAAAGTGATACATTTCAATAATTTTTAGTACATTTACAGAGCTGGTACCCACTGGAAATCAATTTCAGAATATTCTCATTACATTCAAATGAAACCAAACACCATAACCACCAATCTCTAATCCCCCGTGCCCATCAACTCCAGGTAACCACCAATGTTCTTTCTCTCTATACTTGCCTATTCTAGACATTTCAATAAATGCAATTGTACAATATATGGTCCTGTGTAGCTAGCTTCTTTCATTTAGCAGGCTTTAAAGGTTCACCCATGGGCAGCTCTTTCTGCCAATGGGTCCTCTCCCTGTACTTAAATAAAGCCACCTTTTTGCACTGAAAACAGAATTTAAAAAGGTTCACCCATGTTGTTGTAGCATGTATCAATAATTCAATCCTACAATTAAACTATATTTTATTTACCCATTCATCAATTAGTAAACATTTAAGTTCCCACTTTTTGGCTTTTTATGACAAATGTTGTTATAAACATTCATGTGCAAATTTGTTTGGACAGGTTTCTATTCTTTTGGATAATACCTACGAATGGAGTTGCTGGATCTACGTTTAACTATTTGAGCAACTGACAAGACTATCTTCCACAGTAGCTGCACCATTTTACAATCTCATTGGTAGTATATGAGGGTTCCCATTTTGCTACATCCTGTCCATAATTACTGTCCATCTCTTGACTATAGCCATCCTAGCGGGTATCAAATGGTACCTCATTGTGGTTTTGTTTTGCATTTTCTTGATGATTAATGCTGAAAACCTTTCCTATATCTATTGACCATCTGTATATCTTTAATGAGATACCATAATATACATCTTAGAATGACTACATTTAAAAAAAAAAAACTTGTAATAACAAGTGTTGCCAAGGACTTGGAGCAACTGGAACTCTCACATGTTGCTGGTATGAATAAAATAGTACAGCCACTCCAAAATAATTTGTTTAGTAGTGTCTATAAAGAGTTGCCACATAACCCAGCAATCCCACTTCTAGTTATCTACCCAAAAGAAATGAAAACTTCAGCTCACACAAAAACCTGTGCATGAACGTTTATAGCACCTTTATTCATATTCATGACCCCCTCAACTGGAAACAATTCAAACATCCTACAATTGGTAAATGAACTGGCACATCCATACAACAGAATACACCTCAGTAATAAAAAATGAGATATAAATACACAAAAGAACATACATGAATCTCAAAGGAACTGTATTCAGTGAAGATTCAAAAGGCTACATACAATATGACTACATTTATGACAAACTGGAAGAAGAGTAAAACAGATCAGTTGCTACCAGTAGCTAGGATTGTAGGAAAAGGTTGACTACAAAGGGTTGGAAGAAAGGGGATGTATGGGGATGATGTAAGTAATTTTTATCTTCATTGTAGTCGTGGTTACGCAATTATACGTTTGTCAAGTTTTATAGAACTATACAAGAAAAACGCTCATTTTGCTGTATTTAAATTGAAAAATAAAAGAAAAAGCAGCAGAAAGAATAGCTTTTAGAGTTGAGGAACTCACAGAACGGATAAGATTAGAGAGAAAAAAAGTAAGAAAATCAGAGGATCACTACTGGATGGCCAACACCTAACACAAGAGGCCCCAAAAAAGATAAAGTAGAGAGGAAATGATGATGATAATGATGAAAAGAAAATTCTAGGGGTGCATGGGTGGCTCAATCGGTTAAGCGGCTGCCTTCGCTTGATCCCATGGGTCCTGGGATGGAGCCACGCATCGGGCTCCCTGTCAGCTGGGAGCCTGTTTCTCTCTCTTCCCCTCAACCCTGCCCATACTCGCTCTCTAACGCGCGCACTCTCTAACTGCAACAAATAAATAAAATCTTTAAAAAAGAAAAAAAAAAGAAAATTCTAGCACTGCAGAATAGGAGTACCTATATTTAGCTTGAAAGGGTCCATGAAGTAACCAGAACAATAAAAGCAAAAAAGATGATCAGCAATGCACATACCATTTCTGAAGTCAGGGATAAAGATTCTAAAGCTTTCAGAGATGAAAACTGGGTCATATACAAAAGATCACACATATCATAACAATAAACTTCTCAACAGAAGAACTAGAAGCTAGAAAAAAGATAAAGTTCATTATGTGAGGAAAACTATTTCCAACCTTGAACTCCATATCAAGCCATCAATCAGATGGGAGTAGAAGTGTTTCCAAACATGAAAGATTAAAAAATTACCATCCTTTCTCAGAAAGCTATGAAGGGTATCTGAAACCAAAATAAAGTGGTTAAACCACAAAAGGCGGGGCAGAGAGTCCTAGAAACAGAGATTCAATGCAAGAGAGAAGCAAAAGGAACTTCTAGGATAAGGGTGAAGGGGAAATCCCTGGAGGGCAGATATTTGGCAGGACTACAGAATGAATGACCAGTTTATCTAAAAGGGTATGAGAACTCCAGCACAGACATTTCAAAAATAAATTAAAGTTACAGATAACCTTATTTAAACATACTAGAAAAGATGTATACCTCTTTTGGAGAGTTTGGGAGTATTTTTATAGAAAATCGAGCAAATGAAAAAATTAAAAATGATGTAAATAGGGGCGCCTGGGTGGCTCAGTGGGTTAAGTCTCTGCCTTCGGCTCAGGTCAAGACCCTGGATCTCAGGGTCCTGAGATCCAGCCCCAGGGCTCTCTGCTCAGCAGGGAGCCTGCTTCCCTCTCTCTGCCAGCCTCTCTACTTGTGATCTCTCCCTCTGTCAAATAAATAAAATCTAAAAAAAATTTAAAAAATAAAAATGATATAAATAAAAAAAGGAATGTAATCAATGAACACTGACTACATGACTCAGATGTGAATATTGTACTTAAGTAATCATGTCAACACTGTAAACAAATCTCACAAGAACTAAAATAAATTATTTTCTCTATTTAAAATCATCCATTAAAAAATAAACAAATAAAATCATCCATAGACTCCCTACTGTGAAAGAGGAATATAAAGTGTCCTCCTCCATACTAGCAAATCTATAGATGGTATTTAAATTAAAAAGATGAAAATAAGTTTGAACATATTCACTTATAAAACATAATGTATTATGGCCAACCACAGAAAGCTTATCAGAGATGGAAAGAAGTGGGAAACAGAACTGTTATACACACTGTAGAACTCGTTAATATTTTATACTATTTATGTATATTATCTTAAGAAATAAATTTTTTTTTAAATATTAAGTGAAGAAACAATAGCATAATAAACTGGGAAAATGACAGAATTTTAGATTAGAGCTACAAGGGATCTATTTTACAAATGAAGAAACAAGTTTCAAATGACTATGAAATTTGTCCAAGTTTTCACATCCTATCAATAATAGTACAAGGACTATATATTGTCTGATTCTTACACAATTATTACAAAGAGGAATCACATACCAAAAAAGAAAAGATGAACAAAGGCTCAGGTGTTAAGTGCAAGTTATATTCCCTAAATCAGTACAATAGACTTTTCAAAAAAGACCTGCAGGACAATAGTAGACTTCATCCTGTGTATAATAGCTATTTCATATTATTTAATACTGTCCTTCAAAGTATCTATTGCACTTGAAATCCCAATTGGCTTACTATTCTTCTATAGCAAATTACTCTAATCCTGTAAACCTCTAGAACAGTGAAAGGGCTCCATAAAACAAATTACCCCATGCCCAGAGATTCTGATTCAGCAGGTCTGGGGTGGGTCCTGAGACTGTGTATTTCTAACAAGTTCTCTGGTGATGCTGATGCTGCTGGACCACGCTTTGGGAACTAGCATCCTCGAATGATGTTGTTTCACAAGTTATTAATAACTGTCTCTAAAAAGAGTTCTGAGATGAAAATTTCAGCAAATACTGCACACTATAATCCAATCTTTGAGGTTCACAATGCCCATTAGCAATATTAAAGGCTCTAAGGAACCCTAAAATTACCTGCTTAACTTTGAACTGGCCTTTTCATCGGGGGAGGGGGGAGGCTTTTTACATAGACTTTCCAAATCTTTCTGATTTGGGAAAAGCCAGATTCAAAGTTAAGCAGGGAACTTTTGAGCATTCAAATTAATAAGCTGCTAATGCACAGTAGCTATTCCTTTTAAATTGTTTCAAAGTCTGAAAACTGATGCTGTACAAATTTTTTTGTCATCTACACCTAAGGCTGCTGGAATAATTACATAAGATACTGAATGTTAAGTGTATAGTACAAAAGTGTATATATTGATTGCTGTTAGGGGCTACCTGACAAAACAATTCACTAAGAAATTCATTGGTTAAAAAAAAAAAGAACTAGAATAATTTCACCTAAATTCTGGAAATCAAGCCAAAGTTCAAATACAGCTCTGCAGAGGAGCTTTCCCCAACCCTGATAAGGCTTCTTTCACTTCTGAAAATGATAGAAAGAAAAATAACTGCCTTAAAAACTTTTAGGCACTGTACTCTGGGTACAGATTAAGAAAAGCAGATTGAAGAAAATAAAATTAATTAACATCTGACTTACTATGAAATCAAAATGCTTTGATTACTACATTTTATATTAAAATTTAACCTGCAAATGTGACTTGTTTTAATTGCTAGAATTGTCTTATTTCTTCGCTGACCACATAGGAAAATTCTCTGTAGTACAACACATGAATACTGTTAGTTTAAGTTGAGTTAACATTCCATGTTTTAACTAATTAAATGCGGTACATGCCTGAAAAATTTTTTTAAAGCATACAGTATCTGTGACATAGGTTTAGTTGTCAATGTATATAGGACAGGACAGGAGTTATTAGTTTGAGAGGCAACATGGTACCATGAAAAGAATATTATGAACTTGATTATGCTACTTTCTGAGTCTGTTTCCTCATCTATGAAAGGAGATACGCTGCATTTTTAAGCTCTTTCAAGTCTAAGGAACTATGATTCAATGGTGGATAACATATTTGCCCTCCCTTTAGATGGTCAAATTTGTGATCAACATTAACCATAAAAACAGTCTCTAGGGGGATTAACCTATTATCCTGGCAAATTGTGGGGTTGACTGACCCACATAAAGATGAGTAAATCTTACCTCAGAAATGAAACAGAGACCTAGATTTTTAAAGGCAACAAGATTTATAACCATGTGTGGTGGTAGATATTAACATTGTGGTATTCATTTTGCAATATATGCATGTATCCAATATTATGTCATATACATTAAACTTTTACAGTTTATCAATTTTATCCAAAACTGGAAAAAATAAAAATGACAATCACATGTATGTAAAGACTTGTGGGAAACTGGTAAAAGGCAATCAGTATTAAAAAAAACTTAGCACACAGGGGCGCCTAGCTTCCTTTGGCTCAGGTCATGATCCCAGTAGGGATGAGCCCCACATGTGCTCCCTGCTCAGCAGGAAGCCTGCTTCTCCCTCTCCCACTGTCTCTCTCTGTCAAATAAAATCTTTTAAAAAACCCTAACATTAAATTATTTATTTCACTTATTTTTAGTACCAAAATAACATGGAACCAATTGGGGTAAAGAACTCAACCCTACAGGACCCGTTTTAAAGGTTTTTCATTACGGAAAAATGGGATGGTAAACATTTTGAAAACATTTTTAACAGCACACTGGAAACAGAACCTGTTGCCTTTTTTCATAGTAGACATTTAAACAAAATGAACAAAGCAGGATTCATGAGGGAAGGGAATACAATGGTTCCAAAACAAAATCTGGCCATTTGATCCTATTCACCCTCCCTCCTCAAGCTTTAGGAAAGAGACAATAAAGAATTCATTTCCCAGAGCAGTGATCCTTCAGATATGCAAAGTAAAAGAAACACTACCAAGACCCACTTGCTTTCATTTCCTACTCTTCCCACTTCCATCTGAAGCACTCTGATACAGATTTTAAAAAAGAAAGTAATGTTTTGTTTAAAAATGTATCCTAATGGCACAGAAATACTAGGGGTTGGTTTATTATTCAAAATAGTGTCTGAACAGTCTACCAACATACAGGGGATTGAAGGAAAGGAGAATACAGAGCAAAACACTCTTATTTTGATGCACTTAAACTTCTAAATAATCTTTAATTCTCTAACTATAACCCCAGCTAGAGACAGACTACGAATTTGAATATGAAATTCAACGAAGACTTTGCTTTCTGTATCATTTAGGAGTATATACTGTGAATTCCAGGGAAATCTAAGTCTACTCCTACTTCCTTTTTTTAAGATTTTATTTATTTGACAGAGATACAGAGAGAACAGGAACACAAGGAGGGAGAGTGGGAGAGAGAAGCAGGCCTTCTGCAGAGCAGGGAGCCCAATGTGGGTCTCAGATCACCCAAGCCAAAGGCAGCTGCTTAAAGACTGAGCCACCCAGGTGCCCCTCTACTCCTACTTCTTAAAACAAAAACTCTAACTGAGAAAATGCACTAGTTCAGTGACATTCTTTTAATTTTCAAACATGTCACATAATTGGTCTTGTCTCTTAGAAATCACCTATGAAGGAAATTATTAGCTTTACTAATTCACAAATGTGAAAACGGAGATTCAGAAAATTACTTAGGCCAAGGATTTAAGAATGTTTTTCACTCCTAAATTTGGGAAGTGTACTATCCACCCACTGCACACTGGCAGTGGAGAAACAACCAGTATGTTCTGTACAAAAGGAGAAATAGTAAAAAAGATGCAATATATGGCCTCACAGACATCATTCCAACAGTGACTATCAGTTCAGCAAATTCATTAGAAGCACACTTGACAGTTAACAAGGTACAGAACTGTACTGCTTTTCCAAATAGCCTCATCTAGTATATCCTAGAACTAGTACAAGTGAAAAAAATTCCATTTAGTTCCATTTACCAATTGGAAACAGTGCTACATAAGACATTATGGGTTACAGACAGTTAATAATTAAAATCTGTTTCAAATTGTGTTTGGCAGGTGTTAAACTTGGTAAGTTTCTAATTTGTTATGTGATAAAACTGGGAATTGCCAAACTTAAATGTATTTAATCATAGGACTTCGTTATAAAGGAGTCTAGTACTTATCACCAGAGTACTAGTGAACAATGAATGAGGAATGAAAATATTTAAATTGGCCACTCTGGAGATTCTTAACCTGGCAACTCAAGGTACCACGTAAAAACTCCCTGAAATTCACTGCAAAATGTGTGTGTCAGTGAGAGAGAGAGGCAATAGTTTTAAAAATTTTGAAGGGTTCTAAGACCCAAAGAGGGTTATACTACTGCCTTAAACAGGAGGACTATATAGCCATCAAAACAAAATGACAGTGGCAATCAAAATAAATTTGGTCTGGCTGTGGTAAAAATTCATAAACACAGTAAAAAGCTAGAAGTAAAATACCAAAATAGAGGTGTAGCTGGGTGGCTCAGTGGTTTAAGCCTCTGCCTTCGGCTCAGGTCCTGATCTCAGGGTCCTGGGATAGAGCCCCACATTGGGCTCTCTGCTCAGTGGGAGCCTGCTTCCCCCTCTCTCTGCCTGCCTCTCTGCCTACTTGTGATGCCTGTTTGTCAAATAAATAAAAATAAAATCTTTTTAAAAAATCTTTAAAAAATTACCAAAATAGATGGTATTTAATGATATAAAAGACCCTAAATATATTCTGAGAATCAGTATTATCAGAGTCAATGAGCACATATTCTTCAGGAAATTCCTGTCTGAAGCAAGCTAGGTTTGCTCACCTTCTATAGAGCCACCTAATTTAAAGAACTATTCAGTATAAAGACTGTGCTAGAATATTCACTAAGGAATTAACTATTTAAGAAGGAATTAAATTGTTGTTTGGTAGTTATCTTAAAAACCTTTCTCCATGTAATCTTTTACTGGAAAACACTATAGCTACTGCTTTTAACAAACCTCTTGATTTTTAACATGTTTTACCAAAAATCCCCAATAGGTTCCCTTATTTGACAGACACTTAAATACCATTAGGATATTACATAGAATCAGTATTACTGTTTTAATAACACTCCTATAAACATTTAAGCCTACAAATTTCACCATACAATATGATGGTCACATCTTTCTTCTGAACAAGAGACATACTAGACTCTATATAATGACTGTGTGCAAGATGACAGTGCTTCCTAAAGACCTAATCCCAATCAAGAAAATGAGAAAAAGTGCATTTATCGTTTATGGAAAGCCTACTGTGCTACAGGCAGAGGATTCAATGAGTAAGACAGTTCCTCCTCAACTAGACTGTTCCTCCGGAGCAGGAATCAATGTCTTGAGTGCTGATACAAAAAGTAGATGCTTATTACACATTTATTTTACAAGACTAAGTGAGCAAATAAATGGGCTCAAGATATTTAGAAAGTAAAGCTAAGACAACCCTGTGATCAATCAGATATAATGGGTTAAAGATATAAGCCTAGAGGACTAAATGATAATATCAACACAGGCAAGGATCTCAGAAGGATGGAAGGAGAAATAGATTTTAATTCAGGTAACTGGAAATACATTCAGGAGCTCAAATCAAAGAGTGAGGGAATATAGATAGGAGCATCAATGGTAGCTCTGAGTAATGAAAATAACAAGAAAAAAATATATATATAAAGAGAATAGGACCAAAACTAGAACCCAAAACAAATATTTAGAGAAAAAAGAGCCAGTAAGTAACTTGCAACCAGGCAAACCATTTGGGAGAGTTTCTCCACATAGATTTTGATTTGCATTCAGTATGCTTTTAAAAATAACAATGTAAAGACTGAAATATACCTGTGGTTATCATACAATCAAAATTTCTTGGAATACTCCTGACTTTAAATACTGTCCTGTCACCATAAATGATGTAAGAAACACAGTGGAAAGCAGCATTCTAGCAATTAAAATTCCCAGTCCATCAGACACTAAGTAGCATAAAACTTCCTTTTTGCATTATGCTGAGCTCAGTTTCCTCATCTATAAAATGGAAGAATAATAACTACTTCATAAAGTTATTGTAAAAATTAAGTAACTTCGTACCTGTAAACTTTTTTAAAAATATTTTTTATTTATTTGAGAGAGCAAGTGAGAATGAGCACAAGCAGGGGGTAAGGGAGAGGGAAAGGGAGAGCAGACTCCCAGCTGAACAGGGAGCCAGACATGGGGCTCAAACTCAGGGCTCTGAGATCATGACCCGAGCTGAAGGTAGACCCTTAAATGACTGAGCCACCCAGGAACCCCTAAACTGCTTTAAATAGTATGAGACATACCAAGCAAGTAACAAGTGTTAATTATTTTTCATTCCCCACTCCCCCACAAAAATATAGTACTGTGCAGCAGAAAAACAGATTAATATACAACTATATGGACCACCCATTCCAAACCTTTTCCCCAAATCAGTTGCAAATAGTCTGCCCATACACTTCACATCTTACACTGTATGCAGATTTTTGGTCTGAAAATTTTGCAATTTGAACAAAATCAGACAGATTAACTGCTTATACCATAATAAAGGGCCAAGAAAAATGTCTACATTACTTGTAGTAATTAGACTTTTTTTTTTAGTCTTAGAAAACTCTTCCTCGATCTATCAAAGTGGTGGTACACATTTTTATATTGCCCTTTATATCTACATGATTTACCTTTAAAACCAGAGTAGTACTCTAAGGTGTCTAAAATCAGATACTTGACAGTACTTTCAGATAATGACTAGCTGACCCTTGAACAACACGGATTTGAACTGTGCAGGTCTACCTAAACATTTGTTTTTTTTACAATATAGTAAAGTACCGTAACTGTTATCTTCCTTGATTTTCTTTACATTTCCTTTTCTCTATACTAAGATTATAGTATAGAATACACATAATATACAAAATATGTGTTAATTGACAGTCTATGTGCTCAGTAAGGCTTCCAGTCAACAGCAGGCTACAGTCCAATCTTTTGGGAGTCAAAATTTATATGTGGATTTTCAACTGTGCACAGGTCTTGCACCACTAACCCTCCACATTGTTCAAGAGTCAACTATACCTTTTAAGGTTCCAAAATCCCACATCAAGTTCATCAGTTGCACTATCTTACCTCCCCCCAAATCCTTCCAGCTTTCTTTCCTCCCAAATCATAAGCAGTCATCTGAACTCCCTACTTTCCAAGGTCATCCTATAACCTCACATCACTTTTCATGTACTCCAGAATCAACTTTCTACTATTACTTGTCCAACTTTGAACCTATCCATGATACCACAATTTCTCAAAATACTCTTTTGCTGGATTATCCCTGGAAATTTAAATACCTCCAACAGAAAACTGCTAAATAAACTACATTCCACTTACCCACTGTCTTCAACAACCTGAAGCCCTGCCATGCACTGAAACCAAATAAATTTCATTCAGAGCAAATATTCCAAATAGAATCTTGATTACCATTAATTTTTCCTAAGACCATTACCAGGTAAATTTGGCAATTAATTTATCTTAGCCTTCTTCCTCATCTATAAAAAGAATGGTTTGTAGTAGGTATGTTTAAAATTCTCTTCCAACTCCAAAAATCTACAATTCTGTCTTAAAGTCTTCCTTTATTCAATCTAGTATCAATCCTACCCATGGAATTTTGCTAGATTCCAAAAACTGAGGAAATCACAGGTTTCTAAGTCTAAGATAAGTTTATCAAACACCAAAGGAAAACCCAATTAAGTGTGAAATTCCTACTAAAGTAAACAACTTCTAATAAATGAACAAAACTCTCCTTGAAGGAAGTAACTAAATACTAGACAAACAATTATGAAGAATCAAAAAGCTTACAATATATATTATGGTGTGGTAGAGAGAGTGTAAGACTAGGAGTCAAGAAGCTGCTTCTCCAGTGGCAGCTCTCTGTCAGAGGCTGATAGACAACTGCAAACCTCTGGCCTTCCTCATCTGTGAAATGATGGGACTGCACTAGATGATCCCAAGAATTCCTGTCAAATCAGATTGATTCTGAGAGATCCCTGGATTTTTAAGCTGAACAACTGATAAAAAGATTTCAGAGGTATATAGTTAAGGGGTATCACTACACACAATACCATTGACTTAAGTCTCTGCTAAATGAAATAATGGAGTCAGGGCTATATACTTTTGTGAGAAAGAAAACAGAGGATTTGTGTGGTCTCTTACCACTTCAGTTGCCTGATGTTTAAGCAGACCCTTTGTTTCTGATTCTGTGGTTAGTCCTTCATGACTTAAAAACCAAGTGATCAAAATACATTTTAAGCCACAATTTTTCTCAAATTAGAGTACATAAAAGAGCCCAGGAAATTCTCTCCATATATTTGAAAAGGGCCTTTCCTATATAACATTAGCAATCAGACTAATGTACATTTATGATTTCGGTGCTGTGAATTCTCAACTATGCAGATGTAGATTACTCACTTTTTAGATTAGTCTCAGCAAAATTTTAATCCAAGCTGGATTCCTCCTGCTACCCAGAGTATTTCTCAGCCACCACCTTCTACTACTAAATACTTTATTTTAATATTAACCTAAGTAAAACACAATCAGGAAAATAAATCTATAGAAACATTATATAAAGCATCTCAAGTAAAATGCTTAGAATAGCCAACATTTTGGATTATGGAAAGTATGTCTGTATAGTGAAAACTAATTTTAGAAGAACATAAATTACAAATTACTCTGTTGCAATAAATGTTTCAATACTGCTATGAGAAGGGGCCCTTAAAAATAACATCAAGTCCTATTAGCCTAAGTCCTTTTTGACTTATTCTTTTCAAACCAATAAAACTTTGATATAGAACAAGATTATTTTGTCATTTTCTATTTGCATTTTAGAGGAAAGAGAACAAATCTACTCCACTAAAATTTCTCCAAGTACCATAATCAACTGACTTGATATTTAATCTTGTTAACCTTTAATTAACCTTTTTAAGGTAATTATTTAATGTTTTATTTCACAGAACATAACTTATCATTTCTGCTTGTTTTTTAAAAAACTGGTTCTTTAAATTGTACAGCTAATGATCCTGACTCTCAAATGCCTTTACAAATTTGTTACTGCTTCATTTTTTTTATTCTAAGGAACACCAAACTAATAACTACGTTTGAGGTTCTTGTCGAAGTTTCCAGATTTAACTCATCTTTTTTTGTGATTTATAAATCAATTTGGGATTCTACAATAAAACCTGTGAATGCTCACTACATATTTTAACTAAACTATAAAGTAAAAATCTACTGAATTTACTAAATTGCAGTAAGGATTTGGACCCAAAAGCTAACATTCACACCATTAAAATTTTCTATACATTCTATAGATGTGTAAGTTTATTAATTCATATTATCTTTAAATATATACTATATATTTAATTTGATTTAACCACATTCCATTAGGTTGGCTTTGGGGGGTGTTTTTAAAGTGTTCAGAGATTAGTGTTTATTTTTGTAATCCAACAACTTTATCCAAAAATGCAGAAAATTTTTCTGGCTGGCCAGGAGGAAAACATTTCAGTGTTGATAAGTCCATTGACTGTAACAGCCCAGGAAGCGTGCTAAAACAAAAGAAGAAAAATATTAGGTAACAAGGGAGAAAATCCTGTAATTCATCTGCTGCCCACTTGATGTCTGAATCTAACTTCCAAAAATATTGTGATGCTTCTCAAACTGTACATGTGAATTTTAATATAATTTTATTTTAGGTACAGTTGACCCTTGAACAAGATGGAGTTAATGGAACCAACCATCTGCGCAATTGAAAATCCATATACAACTTGCAAGGGCACCTGGGTGGTTCAGTCGGTTAAGCATCTATCTTCGTCTCAGGTCATGATCTCAGGGTCCTGGGATGGAGCCCCATGTTGGGCTCCCAGCTTAGCAGGGAGTCGGCGTCTCCTTCTCCCTCTATCCCTCCCACCCACTCGTGCTCTCTCTCTCTCTCAAATAATTAAAAAAAATCTTTAAAAAAAAAAAAAGAAAATCTATATACAACTTCTGACTCCCCCACACCTTAACTACAAATAGCCTACTATTGCACAGAAGCCTTACTGTTCACATAAAGAGTCAATTAACATACATTTTGTACATTATGTTATGCATTGTAATTCTTAATACAGTAAGCTAGAGAAAAAACATTATTATGAAAATCATAAGGAAAGCACATTTACAGTACTGTACTGAAAAAACATCCGTGTATAAGTGAACCCATGTCATTCAAATCTGTGTTGTTCGAGGGTCAACCATACATACAAAGATTAAAGCACTATGAATAGCACTATGTAGTACCTGTCAATACCAATTCAACAGATACTGTATATCATGTCAACAGAAATATTATTTCATGAAAGATGTGATCACATGGCTCTTAAACATTTCTCAGGACTGGGCAGATATAAACCGAAGCAAAATTAATTTATAAAAACAGAATAAATGAAAACAAAAGTAACAGCTGCCAGACAAGAACAATAAGCTGGGGAGACTACTGGACCATGCATGAAGGTAGTAAATTACTGGCAAAGGAAAGTTATTTTACAATCATAAATCCATATATAATTAAGCAATATACAATCACCATGCATGTTGGAAGTAGATTCCAAACCATAACATAAAAGTATTACTTCAGAAATTTAAGTAAAGCAGCCACTTAAATTAGAACAAGATATACAGCTACCTAGCCTAGATTTGGGGGAATAAATAACATACCTAAAATGAAAATACAACCAATTACTGATTTTTACAGCATTCATGTGTGTGACTTTCTTGAAATTAATATTAAGAAAAAGACTTCTAAAACTGTAAAAAATAAATTGGGAGACTTGTAGAGCTTCCTTTTCACCTTGAGTAAAGAATCAGGATGTTTCTGAAATCAGTGCTTTCTCCTTTTAAATGTACTGACATAAAACCAAAGCTGAATTAACATGTAGAATAAAAATACTCATTAAAAGTGTCTGGAAAAATTGACTTGCGTGCACCCTTTAAGAGGAGGAGTTTATTCTTCTTTTAAAAATGTTAACCTCTAACAGTCTCAACTACCCAAGGACAGCTATACCCATTATCTGAAGCCTATGTAATGTTTACTACCAAGCTTCTCCAGATTCACAATACTTTTAATAATGGCTTCTGTGTTGCACAGCCACCCTGATATTTCCTCTCCTCCAATCTCATACAGTGATTAGGACACCAATAATTGTCCCTGAAACAATCAATGAACTTGCCTCCTCTCAATGAGAACAGGAACTGTCGGTTTTGTTCACCAATACATGACAAGTACCTAGAATAATGCCTGGCACATCGCCGATGCTCAATAAATATTTAATGAAAGAAAAAGTATTTACTGAGTGCATAAGAGACACACGCAGTGAAGTGAAAAGACAGCTTTTTATGTTCTAACCAGTTTAAGGTTTTTCACTTTAAAATTAATTTCAATTATTAAAACATAAAAATAAGTATTTTATAATACTTCTATGAGGTCTTTACTTTTTAAAACATCAAACTAGGATAGCTTTTAAAGTCAAATAATTGGGAATTACTGACCTGACCCTTTGGCAAGCTTCTAATGTCTCAAGAAGAATAGAAAACCAACCAGCAATTTTCTTCATCCTTCTACAGTGATGTTGATCAGTTCTTGTTGAATTTGAATATACTTCTAGAAAATAATACTCCTTACCATTGTAATTCCTCTGGCTTAAAATACTTTAATGGCTTCTCACTAAACACAGAATAAAATCACAACTCTTATGTGAGCTATCTCCACCCAGTCTCATCTTATACTATCTTCTCCCTTGCTTGCCATATTCCTGCCACACTTAACCTTCCCTCTGCTCCTCAAACAAAACAAACTCCAAGCTCTTTCCTAACTTAGGACCTTTGTAGTTGCTGCTGTTCCTTCTTCCTCTAGAGCTTCACATGATTAACTCTTGTCTTTTAGGTCTCAGCTCAAATGTCATTACTCAGTCATGCCTTCCCTGACCAATCTAATTAATCTTCACTTCCAGCTATCCTAGCACCCTGCCTTATTTCCTTCATAACACATTTCACCACACGAAATTATCTTCCATCACTTATTTACGAGCAGTATTCTATCTCCCACCACTGGAACCTAAGTATCATGAAAGCAGGGGCTTTACCTCACGTTTATCACTGTATCTATAGCACTTAAAAACAATGCCTATGACTTATTAGGTGTAGTTTAATTAATGAGTGAGTAAATTTCACTTAGGGATCCAAATGGATTTACTAAAGGCAAAACCTTAATTATAAAAAATAAGCAAATACCCTCTTCGAATAATGAAAATCTAATGAACTCAAAAATTATATTCTCACAGACTTGCACACCAGACAGAACTTACATACATGCGTACACACAGAGATATTCACATGAAATGAAGCTGGCACAGACACAGAAAGAAATATAACAGAGACCCCATTCACAGTGGAAGACAAATAAGAGGGCTTCACAGGTGAGAAAAATCAAAGTATATTTGATAAGCAGAAGGTAAGAGGTTCAAAAGACTGACAGGTTAGGTAAGTGGGTAAGAACAGCTAGGGAGGATTTAAGGCAAGAGGTCAAATTATCAGTCTGTAGTATACCTGCAGGTACAGTAGAAGAGATGCCCGTCTTTGTGCAGTTGCTTTGCCAATTCCAACTGATGATTGTTCATCAACTTTTCGTTTACAACCACTACAAGGGGCTTTCTTTTTTCCAGAGTCTCCAAACAGCTTCCTGCACCTAAGTCAAAATTGTTAATAGTTTTTTAAAAAAGAAGACCTAAGGTGCTCCACCAAGCTTTATAGGTAGAAATGAAGATGATAAACTTAGCTGGCAGAAGTACAAACCCGGCCTTTTAATTACACATTCAAATGACAGAAAAATGTAGTGATCAGTTGCTCTGTATTATGTGTTATAAACTTGACTTGAAAAATACATTCTTTACCACTACCCACAATATAATGACCTACGATTCAGTGCTTTGCCACTTGCCCTCCACTAGTATGCCCTGGGCATGAGCCTTGAATTCAATTAAGATTTAAGTTCAAGGGTGCCTGGGTGGCTCAGTGGGTTGAGCCTCTGCCTTAGGCACAGGTCATGATCTGAGGGTCCTGGGACTGAGCCCCACACTAGGCTCTCTGCTCAGAAGGGAGCCTGCTTCCCCCTCTCTCTCTGCCTGCCTCTCTGCCTACTTGGATCTCTCTCTGTGTCAAACAAATAAGTAAAATCTTTTAAAAAAAGATTTAAGTTCAACGTACTATACGTGAAGCTGTACTGCACTTCTATTCAAACACAAGTGGAAAAAGCCAAGTCTTCGATAGTGACAGGCACCAAAAAGAGAAATTCTGACCATCCTTATAAGTCTGCCTGTGAGGTACTATCCCCAAAATGTCAAGAATAAATCTCCATTAATGTGCATATATACAATATTTGGGTCAATTCAACTCTGAAATCTAAAACTCTTTAGGTATTTTAAATGGGAGTAACCAGGGCGCCTGGGTCACTCAGTCAGTTAAGCGACTGCCTTTGGCTTGTCTCAAGGCACAATCTCGGGGTCTAGGGATGGAGCCCTGCTTAGGGCTGCCTGGGATCCCTACTCGGTGGGGAGTCTGCTTCTCCTTCACCCCCTTTCCCCCGCTCGTGCTCTCTCTGTCTCAAATAAATAAAATCTTAATAAACAAAAAAAAACCTTAAAAAAGTAAATGTGAGTGAGGCGACTGGTAAGTAGACAAACGTTTTTAGGTTGACTACTTTAGACTCCAACACCAGAATTTTATCTACTAACTTGACTAGACAAGTTACAGTTAATCTGTGTCTGTTTCTTCATCTGTAAAACAGGAATACTAATAATACTCAGCTCTTAAGTCTGGGAGGATTCAATAACTTATACACACAAAGCACATAGAATGGTACCAAAAACTGTTAAATATTACCCTATATGCTACTCATCACTAATGTGTTAGTAATGTTTATTTCTAATAACTTCTCCCCCTTCAAACCAAACCTCTTAAGAACCAGGAAGCTTCCTCCCTCACTTACCCAGCAATCGAAATCTCAATGCTCCCCAAAAACAGTTCTTGTGAAGGTACTGGTAGTCTAACTAGACCAGGATGGTTTTTGAAGAGCAGGCAATGATTTACACAACATCTGGTTAAAGAACATTTTTGACTGCATTCATTTCATACTCACATTTAAAATATAAAAAAAAAATCTTTCAAAGCCAATTTCTCCATGTCCAATCCAACCAAGTAGCTGGCTGAACATTCCTGCAATTTTAAGCCCAAATACTAATTTCAAATTTGACAACTCTTTACGCACAACGTTGGGTAAATTATTTTGCCCGTGTTTGGAGTTTCTTACTTTAAATTTGGTCTATGTTGTTAATTTTCTTTCCTTGTATCACCCAGAAATAATAAACTCTCTAATAATGTTCTCAATAGGTACATTCGAATAAGTATTATACTCAAAAGGGCTACAGTGCCTTACCTTAGAAATTTTACTTTACCTCAGAAAATTTCAAGTTTGTTTTTACTATCAAAACCCAAACCGTGGTACTCTAAGGCACTTTACCTGCGTGACTAATAACAAGATCTGCTTTCTGAAGATCTTCTTTCAATGAATCCTTATACCTGTAAACATCCAGAGCAAATGACTCAGTACTGAATGGTTCAGGTACCACCTTTCCTCTACCTATCTGAAGGACAAGTCGGTTGTAGCCCAGGCTCTTGAAGATCTGAAAAAGGGCGGAAAAAAAGAAAGAAAAAGCGGGACTTTTAAGCAAGCTACTGTAAAAACAACCCCAAAATCGGTGTTCAGACCGGAGCGCGGGCCGCAAAATCTTCTACCTGCAGCCAATCTTACTTTTCCAGAACGACGCTTTGCCCCCGTACCGGGCCCCAACAAGGTACCTCACAAGTCCTATCGGTATGATTTACGCGACCCTGCTCACCAAGCCGTTGAGAGGACCGGCCACGCCACAGGCAGAAGACCAGGCGAGACCCTTTTGAAAAAGGCGTCAGCAACTAGAGGGGAGACGAAGAAACGGCCCCAATCTGCCTCAGGTCTGAAGCTGCGCAAACCACCGGCCAGGAACAACCGCCGCAGCCGGAGGACGCCCGCCTCGAGAGCCCCTGAGGAGACCGCGAGGGGCGGGCTCGCCGGAGCGCGGCGAGTGTAGAGCGGCGACGACGCTCTGACTGGGACCGGCCGGACCGAGCCGAGCCGAGCCGAGCCGAGCCGAGCCGGGCCGAGCCGAGCCGAGCCGAGCCGAGCCGAGCCGAGCCGAGCCCAGCCGAGCCGAGCCGAGCCGAGCCGAGCCGGGCCGGGCCGGGCCGGGCCGGGCCGAGCCGAGCCGAGCCGAGCCGAGCCGAGCCGGGCCGGGCCGGGCCGGGCCGGGCCGAGCCGAGTCGAGCCGAGCCGAGCCGAGCCGAGCCGAGCCGAGCCGAGCCGGGCCGAGCCGGGCCGAGTCGGGCCGGGCCGGGCCGGGAAGGCGGGGCCGAGTTCGCGGAGGTGCCCGGCACCGACCACGCGACCCCGAACCGGACAGAGGAACAGCTGGAGGGTGGCCCGGACCGGAGAAGCCCCACTTGAAGAGGCGGAGCAGCGGGAAGGAGGGGCGAAGCCCGAGGAAGGAGAGGCGGAGAGTCGGAAGGGAAAAGCCGGGGAAAGGAGGAGCCGGAGAAAGGACTGGGAGGAGCAGCCCAGAGGGCGGCGGGAAAGCTGGGAGAGGAGGCGGAGGACGCTGAGGAGAGGGAGAGCTGGAGGAGGGCCCAGCCGAGCGCAGGGCGGAGCCTGCAAAGGGGCGGCGGCACCTGAGGTAGAGCTGTGGGGGTTCTTCCCGAGAGCTGCGGTCAGGCAAGGTTACCGAGGCTAGTGGTAGGGCTAGCGGCGGCGAGCGGCGAAGGGAGCCGCCACGCCCCCGCACGCCCGCCTCCCCCACTCACTTGCAGAGTGTCGTGCGCCGAGACACACGCAATGAGGTCGTCAAAGCTGGTGGTCCCTACAGTGACAAATACGCACTTCATCGCGCGGGTTCCCAGCCCCGACTCGCAAGGGCCGGATGTGACGTAGCAGGGGCCACGTGGGCGGCAGCGGCCGCGCTCAGTGGGGAAGACGGAAGTCGACCAGGGCGCCAGAGGGCGGTGGGAACTGGGGGGTGTGGCGCGGGGGCGGGGGCGGGGGTGGGGCCGAAGAGTACCAATGGCCTACGTGTCACAAATTTGATGCGTGTATGAGTTCACCGGGCCGTTACAACAGTAAAGTGGCAGTTGACAGATTTACTTTTTTTTCCAAAGGTAGTTAAGAAAAACGTTGAAACCTCACACCTAAGCCTGTGCTGGCGTCTTTGCTTGGGTACCACAAATCTTTTGAATGATACAGGAGTTCGGGACTCTATTTGCTACCCTGTTTTGCCAATATTCATTTGAGCTATGGTTTTACCTCGAGTCTGTAGAGAGCATATGAAAAAAAAAGGCCTTTTCAAGCTCGCTCATTAGCATAGGCTCTTCAAACTAGTTCTCAGGAAGCCAGAGCCCTACAGGGTCCCTTGGAAGCTGCAAGAAGTCGGTTGCCTTCATTAGCAAGCATTGTGTGTAAAATAGAGGCACTAGGGCCTGAAGCCTGCATCTATAATTCACTGAACCCATCCATTGAGCCCTTTAAAATGTAAAATTATGATAAATTTAAATCACGATGAAATGTAAAGTTATTCATTAGCATGAATAAATACTACAGATACATTATACTGAGTAGTCAAATACCCGGGAGGTAGTTTCTCAAGACTCCCCTTTTTTCTCCTACCATTACTAAGATGATTTATTTCATTCTGTTTTTTGTATTTCCTACTTAAAAATCTCACTTTGGTTCATATTTGTTTTCCCCTGCCTGATTGTATACAGAAGGGAAGTTGTGAGAAGAAAATAAAGAGGAAAAGGATTAGAGGTGAATTAGGCCTAGAACATAAGCTGAAGAAAAAACCTCTAAATCTTGTAGCTTGAGTAATTGTCTTTTTGAGGAGTGATATGCTGCTATGCCTTTCTTGATAACGATTTTCATGAATTAATAATATGGTGAAACAAACTAGTCTCATAATGACAAATGTAGAAAGGTCATAGTTAAATAATAAAACATAAGCATAATCAAATTTTCTGCCCAATAAAAGAAATAAACTATGAATATTTATTGAAATATGAAGAGAAAATATTCCAAAACATTCTGTAATTCAGAAAGACCTTTACCTCTTGTTGTATCCGTGAAGTCTTTCCTATATCTAGAAGATATTAAATTAAAGGAGCACTGTTCTGATTAGCAGAGAGAAAATAAGCACACATATAAATTGAATATTCTTAAATTCCCAGAAAATCAGAAAATTGAATTTCTAATATTTTAAATGTGCTGGACTTTAGTAAAGCATCTTCTTGCAGAAACTAATCCAGAAATGCTTTAAGGACCCAAGGTTACATAATTAATGTAAAATTTTGGCAAGTAAATCTTTTCTCTGTTTTGTCAGTGTTAAGTATAATACAAGAATGCATTTTATCTTACTTGAGTGTGTTTTTCCTAAACGTACACAGACTTACTGATCAAATAAGTTAACATTACCTGTAAAAACGTTTACAGTTATGAAAAATGTGTTTTCAGCTACATTAAGTCAGTATTCTGACAGACTTTATTTCAGCTGTAAATATGCTTTGTGGTATGCCAGCTTGAAGATAATTTTCAAGATCTTTAAACAACTTAAAATCATGGACTGATATTAAATTGAGTTAATGGATGCATAATCATTGCACCACTAGATGCTCTTGAAGTAAAATAGAATATTGAAACATTGGTTTGAACTAAGCATAATTCCAGTATAATTTTTTATGTAATTTTTCATCTTATTTTGAAATGCTATAGGGAAGCTATATCTTGGAGTTGTATAATGTATTCACTTTTGCCACTTTGGGAAGTTATAAAAAGGATTTGTGTGGCTGTGGGAAGTTTGGTCACATGTATTCTTAAGCCCTGCTAGTCTGTAAAAATGTTTGTATATGTCATATAGTTCTGTTTTCCACCCTTCACTTTTCTCTTAAAATAGAAGTTAGTCTCTTTGGTCCAAAGCTATAATTAATATGGAGGCTCTCCAAAGAGTAGCAGTGACAATTATAATACTATATGTGCTTTCCTTTTTCAAGGAAAAAGAATAGTTTTTGCCTAAAGTAGCTTTTTCATTTTCGGACCCTTTTATTTTTTTTAAGATTTTATTTATTTATTTGACAGAGAGAGACAGAGAGAGAGAGAGAATACAAGCAGGAGGAGTGGAGAGGGAGGAGCAGGCTTCCTGTCAAGCAGGGAGCCCGATGATGGGGGGGGCTTGATTCTGGGACCCTGGGACCATTACCTGAGCCAAAGGCAGACACTTAACGACTGAGCCCCCCAGGCGCCCCTTCAGACCCTTTTATACTATAAAAAATTACCAAGAACCTTGAAGAGCTTTTGTTTATGTGGATTATAATGTGCATTAAACTATTGATGTTTACCATATTCAGGATAAAAATGAGAAAATATAAAAATATTTGTTGATTCACTGGAAAGTAGCAATGATGAGCACATTGCACGTTAACGTAAATGACCTATTTTTTATGAAAATAGCTTTTTCCCCCCCCAAAAAAATATTTTCATGGAAGGAATAGCATTGTTTACTATCTGGGCTAATGGAAAAAAGCCAGATCTTCAGATCTTTGTATCTGCTTCTGCATTTAAACCACTGCATTATACACATTATATAGCCTCTGGAAAACTCCACCATATACTCATGAGAGGAAGAGATTTAAAAAGACAGATAATATCTTAGTATTGTTATGGAAATCATTTTGACCTCACAGATTATCTAAAAGAATATGAGAGGGTATTAAAAAAAAAGACAGAACTTAGAAAGTGAATTTTATTTGCTTTGGCTTACAATACCTGAGTCTGAAATCCAGCTATGAAATATATTCAAATGTTTACAGTACCCCCTCAGTTTAGATGATCCTGCTTTCCTTATTTAGTAATTAATTCCTCTACCTACAGTACAAAAGGTTATTCTTTACATGAAGTCTGCCTAGATAGCAGAGATTCTGTGTCTCACAAGAATAATTTTGTATTATTTAAGTTGCCTTTATTAGGTACTTGATTATTTAAAGGGGGGAAAACCCCACTTAAACAATAAACACTTAAACAATAGTGTTACCTTCCGTGTTTGTTTTCAAATGCTTTATTTGTACAGGAACACCCTCCCCCTTATGAGCTGTTTCTCTTTCCAGGATTTCAGTTACCCGACTCAATCTTCACTCCAGAAACAGAAGATCTTCTTTCTGACTTCTTTCTTATCATCAGAAAGTCAACAGTAGCCTAACACTGTATCACAATGCCTACCTAGGTCAGTCACCTCGCTTCATCTCATCACATAGGTATTTTATCACCTCACATCATCACAAGTGTGGGTACAGTATGATATTTTGAAAGAGAGAGAGAAAGAGACCACATTCACATAACTTTTATTACAGTATACTATTTAATTATATTTTATTATTAGTTATGATTGTTAATCTCTTGTGCCTAATTTATAAATTAAAGTTTATCATATGTGTTTATAGGTATGAAAAACAGTATATATAGGGTTTGGTACTATCTGCAGTTTCAGGCAGCCACTTGGGGGGTCTTGGAATGCATTCCCTGTGAATAAGGGGAGGCTGCTCTGCTTTGATTAAATAGGTAAGTAAGTATTGTTTTTTAGTCACTCATGATCCAGTCAAATGCACAGATCTCTTGTGACAACTCTTGGTTTTGCTGTCCCAAAATCAGTTCCTGAATTTCAAACAAATAATATTTTCGAGATGTATTTTATACCTAAAAGTGAAAACTTTAAGGTGTAAAATGACTAAGATTTCTCAGAGGGCCTTTGGAATCACAAAGATTTGCTCTGTCACCTTATAAAGAAAGATACTGGAAATAGCTAGGTTTGTTTAACGTGTTACTACTATAAAGTTGTATGGGAAGAGTTGTTAGGGCAGAAAGTACACAGCTGTCCCTAAATTAAGATTTTTCTGGTAAATATTATTAATATAAATATTTTAGAAATTGTATGATTTCTGGGAAGTCCCTGGTGATTTGTCAGTGACCTTTCTGCCTATAATACTGTTTTACCTTCAGGGATAACCCTCATCAAAACTCTGAAGAAATAATTATATGCTGTACTCTAGTATAGAGTTTTGTCTCTCTCTATTGAGGATTGGCAATATATAGAATTGGCAATAGTAATAAATTGACCAGAGCCATTAAATCTCTTAATGTTCTTGTTTTACTCTAAAGCTTATCTGAAGGGTTCTACTGTAAACTACAGGCCAGAATTTGCATCTTCAACAAAGAACAATCTCAGAACCTCATGGAAAGAGACCATACCAGGTGCACCACATGATTGCCACTCCGAAGAATATACTTCAGGGTTCAGGCTCCTGAGCTGACATCGTTTCGATAGCTTTCAGACCATACCAGTGGACTGAGGCAAGATTTCAAGGGCTCATTTTAATCCAATGAAAGGCACAGATAGCGTAGCATCAGATAACCAGGAAGGATATGCTAAACAATACCTAGTCTCCCATCAGATGCCTAGCAATCCTTTTTTTTCTCTTTCAAAATATTTCAGAATTTTTCATTACATGAAACCCAGATATCCTGACATGGATTTTAGAAAAAAAAAATACATATATCCCTTCCCAAATTAAAAAAAAAAAAATGGAACTGTTGTTGAGAATCTAAAGGAAATATGGAAAATAAGGTAGCATTAGTTACCCTATGATAAGTGTGGTCTCTTAATTATTTTGTATAATGAAGAGCTATTTGATTTTTTAAGTAATTCAGGAATTATAATGAATGTATGCCATATCGTTTTATTCATATTCTTTTTATATGTTTTGTTTCTGCTCTTGCTATTTTCTCTGCCTCTCCATCATTATGGATAACTAATCCTTCAAGATTCAGCAGAGGTGTGATTTCCTCCAGGAAGCCTTTCTCCGAAGCCTTTCTCCAACCCTTGTAAGTTATGTCCATTATGTAAAATACTACTTTGCCTACCTCAGTCATAATTCTTGTTTAAATTACTTGTTTAAATTCTTGTTTAAATTACCTATATACTTTTTACTTCCTCTGGACTACAAAATCCTAAAAGGTAGAGACCACGTCTACCTCATCTCTGAATTCCCAGGATTCAGTGCTATCCCTGGAACTTAAGACAATGCTCAATAAATGTTTATTGAATGAAAGTTAAATTATTAGGTACCATGCTAGGTCCTGTGGGTATTAGAGGTAATTAAAACATAATTCCTCTTCTGTTCCAATAACAGAGTATTTGTTTTGTTCATTGGCTGACAAATGGTTCGTGGACTTTTAGAATCAAGAAACCATGGAATCCGTTCTTTTTATCTTATGGACAAGAAACGGAGGTTCAAATAGATTGTAATTTTTTCCAGTATTGTAATAGCAGAGTAAAGGGTTAAACCCAACCTTCCAGATGTCTGGTAAGTGCTCTTCTATACTATGCTCGGTTATCCTTTAATGATGAGCCTACAACAATGAGATATGCATTATAACATAAAGCAGTAACAGCAATATAATTTTTAAAGGAAGATAAATCAGAAGTCTTTCTTTTTAATCCTTTCAAACACAGCCTAGCATAGAATCTTTGAGCTGGCTAACTTGTGTTTAGATTTCTTTAATTTTTCATCATTCCTGAAAGGTTTGTGTCTACCTTTTCTTTATTATTATGGTAAATATCTTATCAAAGCTGAGAAGTCACATGTTATAAAACATTTGTTTTTAATCTCTGCTTTGTGGATCCATTGTATTCTTGAAAAGTTGCCAAAACTTGACTCTCCCTTTCTTCTTACCCTTCCAAAATGTTATTGACAAAACTGTCTTACTTTTAGGGGTACCAAAATAACTATTTCTTGGCTACACCGGTCAAATATTGGATTAAAATTATACTATAATAGAGTCAATTTTTAGAGAACCATAAAGAAATGGCTTAATTTTAAAGGGTAGGAGACCACGCCACCCCAAAAAATGCACTTTGACATAAGAATTATTTCAAATTGATGGCAACTGAAAAGCGGACAGCAGAGAGAATAAAATGGAATAACCATTGCTAAAAGAGTTATTTAAAATGGAGCTGGGAGGACATTTAGATGGGGCTTATGCATATCTTCTGTCTCAAATTCTTGGAATTTTTGCTGAACTCAGCTAAAAGCCAAGGCATCTGCTATATGTTAAAATGGACATAATGGGACTTTCTGCCTAACACCAGCCTTAGCAACCAATCACATACAGATTAGTGTAATTGTAGAGAAACCAGCACCAATCACCTTTTCTTCAAAACAACTTATGTAAATCCCCTGTTTCCTCTTTAAAAACTCTAACCTCCTTTGTCTCTCTGGAGCATGCTTTCAATTTCAGGCGAATCTGTCTCCCAGATTGCAATTCCTAAAATCCCAAATAAACACACATATTTTATTTTGCAGCTTGCAGTTTTGTCTTTTGCTGACTGACAGAGCAGATACAAGAAAAATTCTCTGCCTTCCCGTTTATGCCTAAAAGTAGCTGTACAGGCGTCCTCCCCTTTGTACCAGGAAGGACAGAAATTAACCACCAGAGACAATTTTACACCTTTATAAACCTGGAGTCAGCATTATAGGATCTACACAACAAACTGCTAATTCACCCTTATGGTGCATTAGTTCCCCTATATCTTTAACCTTCCTACAGTTTGCCACCCAGGAAACAAGTCTTTTTTCTTTGTCTTGTCACTTCTATAAAAAGTGTCCTTTTGTTAAGATGCTATGTAAACTCAAGTTCTAACTACCCCTTTTGGTTACTCATCATTGAGTACTCCCATGTGCTATACATGATGCACATAGTAATAAACTTCTGTTAGTTATTCTCTTGTCAAAACTGTGTTTTGCCAGTCTAATTTATAAGGCCCAAGGTAGAGACTCTAGAAGGGGAGAGGACAAAAAAGATCTTTTCCCTCTTCTATGGTTTATTAATCAATATTTTTATTTTAACCGTGTTTAAAAAATTCAGACTAGGCTGCCTAGTTTCTTCAAGATCCTAGTGAGTAAAAGAAAGGACTTCGTTTACCCAAGGGTGTACAAGGCAGCTGATAAAATCAGGATTCAATAATATATTTTAAAAGATATGAAAGAAAATAGAAAGAAACAGAAACAATGAGCTCAAATAAATCAGATCAAAGTCTTAGGCTAAGGTTAAAAAAACACTCTATGAGTATAATATTGGGGTTTTAATGGACTGTAATGAATGATTGGCTGTATAACTACTTGAATTATCTGTCAGAGAAAAAAACCCCTAATTTTTATTGAATGTTCCTAATGTGCCAAGCACTGTGGTAGACATATGACATGTCTGATCTCTTTTTATTAGGCTTAAATTGTAAGATTTTTTACAAATCTGATCTGTACATGAAATTACTACTCATAAAAATTATACTAGAAATCATATGAAAGCTACAATATTACTGAAATAATTAAAATGAACCTTTGTGAATTTCACCTCACATTTCTTCCCAGACTACAAAGACAAAGATCAAAAACCATGAAATTCTCTCTTTAAGTAAAATCCAATTGAGTATGGAACAAGTCACCTAAATGAAGCATTTAATTCTATTACAGTGACTACAAGACTAAGTTATACATCTCATTACCACGTATTTTCAGAAGAAGGAAAAGACATTTATGTGATCCTGATTATATGGGTATGTGCCTCCTGTGTGGATCAGTGATGTTAATTAACCCCTTGTTGTATAAAATTACCATAATCAGCTTAACTACAAATGATATAATGCTTGATTAAAGGAGACTGTACTGAGTAAAATGTAATTCCAGACATTGCTTAGAATCCATTGTATAAGAGGAAGCCAACGTTTAGATGAACCAAAAGTGTTAAGGTTTTAATGTTTTTCAAGGACTCAGATTTTGGGTGCTTGGGCGGCTTAGTGGGTTAAGCGTCTGCCTTTGGCTCAGGTAATGATCCCAGAGTCCTGTGACTGAGTCCCGTGTTGGGCTCCTTGCTCAGTGGGGAGGCTGTTTCTCTGCTTCTCCCCTAGCTCATGCTCTCTCTCTCTCTCTTTCTCTCTCTCTCACTCACTCTGTCTCTCCTCAAATAAAGAAAATCTTAAAAGAAATCAAGTTTTCAAAAAGTCTAAATTATATTAGTTTTTATTTAATTCTCTTTATCTAGTTATTGGTAACATATAGCAAAAACTACGGAACATAACATGTCATTATTTATAAATGTCAGAGACATGGATATATCACTTAATAAGAAATTCATTAAAAAATATTTATATAGGGGCGCCTGGGTGGCTCAGTCAGTAAAGTGCCTGCCTTTGGCTCAGGTCATGATCCCAGGATCCTGGAATTGAGTCCAGCATCGAGGGTTCTTTCTCAGTGCTTTCCCTCTGCCTGATGCTCCCTCTGCTTGTGGAAAGAGAGTACTTTCTCTCTCTGACAAATAAATAAATAAAATCTTTAAAAAAAATATTGAACACTTATTATGTCCAAGCCCCTCTGCTACATACAGCTACACTAGACAGCTTAGAGTTTAGTGAAAACACACAAACATGCATACAGATATGTTTTTACAAATTGTGGCAAAACGCAATAAAAAATAGAGCAAGGCATGAGAGAATAACAGGAAGACTGGGGGTGGTGTGGAGACCTCCTTTAAATTCAATGGTCACAGAAAGTGTCTCTGCAGAAGTGACATTTAAGCTGAGACTTGAAAGATAAGGAGCCAACCAGAAGAAGATTGAGGGAATAACCTTCCAAGCAAAATTAATTGATTGTGGGCAGGTCATCAGAAAGGGTGCTTGTTTGAACAAAGAAATGAAAAAGGACAGTGTAGGGCGCCTGGGTGGCTCAGTGGGTTAAGCCGCTGCCTTCGGCTCAGGTCATGGTCTCAGGGGCCTGGGATCGAGTCCTGCATCGGGCTTTCTGCTCAGCAGGGAGCCTGCTTCCCTCTCTCTCTCTCTGCCTGCCTCTCTGCCTACCTGTGATCTCTGTCTGTCAAATAAATAAATAAAATCTTAAAAAAAAAAAGAAAAAGGACAGTGTAATGTAGAGTGAAATAAACACAGGAACCATCAGCATGCAGTGAGGTTAGAGAGTTCAACTACCCTTGCAGGTTGTGGTAAAGTTTTTTTTTTAACATTTTCTTTATTGAGAGAGAGAGAGTGAGAGAGAGCATGAGAGGGGAGGTCAGAGAGAAGCAGACTCCCCATGGAGCTGGGAGCCTGATGCAGGACTAGATCCCCGGACTCCTGGATCATGACCTGAGCCAAAGGCAGTCGCCTAACCAACTGAGCCACCCAGGCACCCCATGGTGAGGATTTTTATTTGTGTTCTTTGAGAACTGAGTAAGTGACAAATGTGCCACAGTATATATAAGAGGATTTTTACCTGTCTTAACAATTGTGATTTTTCAATTAGAACATGTGCACAATGTATCTCAGAAGAATTAAGCCCAAAAATGCATTGTTCATAAGAATAATTCATCTTTAAACTAAATGTTTAATTTTACTAAATTGATATCTTATACAGATTTTTTAAAAAATAGCACAGCAAAAAAAACAACAGTCGTCTATCCTATCCCTCTCCATTCCTGATTCTCACTCTTGAAGAGCAATAACTGAACAGTTTTAGCTGTTCCCTATAATATTTACTACCACGTTTTTATGTAATATTGCTATTTCTTTTCAGCTTTTCAGATAATATCTAATAACTATTATGAAAGGTGGCAGTTTGGCTCTTATGCACCCACAAACACACACTTCCCCTCCTTCCAAAAATTTTGGTGAAATCCATATTCAGATGGTGTTCCTGTGACTTTGTAAACATTATTCAGAGTTTAACCAAGTATTGAGTATGTTGTTACATTTCCTTTCCTCTAAAAATTTTGTTTTGACAAGTTAATTTTTATTTGTGTATTTTATTTTTATGCATCTATCACTTACTCATCCCCAAATAGGTTTGTCCAAGAAATCTCCACATCTCCTTTCTCTGTGTTCAAATACATCAGGTTATCTATAACTTTCATTTTTTAAAAATTAAAGATGTCTGTGTTGGGGATTTTTGTCCTTCTGTTCCAATGTGAACTGGTTTAGTCTTTCTGAATAGCTGCCTTCCTGGCTTATCCCCACACCTTTATCCTGAAAATTCCTTTTCCCTTTCTCTTGTGTTGGACCCCATTTTATGGACTCTATGTTTCCCTCACTTTTGCTTTAACTCCCTCATTTTTGTGGACAGATACCCTCCAGTAATTTCTTGAGAAACACGGTACATTTTTGGAGCTCTTGAATGTCTGAAAACACTTTGTTCTAATCTGTTATCTGATTGTTAGTTCAAGTGATAGAGTTCTAGGTTGATGTATTAGGTGTTCTATTGCTGCTGTAGTAAATTATCCCAAACTCAGTGGCTGAAAACACAAATTTATTTTCTTTGGATTAGAAATCTGAATTCAGCTTCAATGGGCTAAAGTCAAGGTGTTGGCAAGGTTGGTTCCTTCTAGAGGCTATAGAGGGGAATCTTTTTCTTTGTCTTTTCCAGTTTCTACAGGCTACCTACATTCCTTGACTCATAGCTCCTTCCTGTATCTTCTAAGCATATTATTCCAACCTCTGTTTCAGTTTTTACATCTCTTTTTCTTACTTTGATTTTCCTGACCCCTTTTTATAAGGACCTTTTTTATTATACTGGGCCTACCCAGAATCTGGGAAAATCACCCCATCTCAAGATCTTTAACTTAATCACATTTGCAAAATTCCTTTACCATGTTTTACCATGTAAGGTAACATAGTCACAGGTCCAAGAATTTGAATTAAGACATCTTTGTGGGAAGGCATTATTTATGCTACCACAGTTGGAAATTATTTTCCCTGAAAACTTATCTTCTTGATTCTGGGGTTACAGTTTAGAATTTTGTTCCTAATCTTATTTGTGATCCTTTGTATATGACCTGTCACCCCCCACCCCAGGAAGTTTTAAAATCTTATCTTTATTCCATCTTCTGAAATTCCACTGTAATGTACATTACTGAAAATCATTTTCTTATTCACTGTTCTGGAAACTTGGTAGACCTTTTTAATCTGGATACTTATATATTGTGGTACTAAGAATATCTCTTGTATTATTCCTTTAGTAATCTCCTCCCTTCTACTTTTTCTGTATCATCTTTCTTGAATTTCTGTTGGTCTAATTTGACCCTCCATTACTGAATCCTTGAATTGTCTCATCTTTATTCTATTTCCCACTTCTTCTTCTTTCTATTCTACTCTCTAGGAGAGCTCCTGAATTTTAAATTTTTATTCTTATAATGATTTTAAAATCACTATGATAATATTTTAATTTCTGAAAGTTCTTTCTCATTCCTTGAAAGTTCCATTTTACAGCATACTGTTCTTATATCTCAAATGTAGTATCTTCTCATATCTCTGAAAAAAATATTGATTATAGTTTTTTTGTTTCTTTTTGCTTTGACTTTTGTTACTTCTGTAGTTTTGGTTTCTGTGTTTAATTTTAAAATTTTATTTCAAATCAATTAATTAGAGGCACCTGGGTGGCTCAGTTGGTTAGGTGTCTGCCTTTGGCTCAGGTCATGATCCTGGAGTCTCAGGATTGAGCCCCTGATCAGGCTCCCTGCTCAGTGGGGAGTCTGCTTCTCCCTCTGCTCCTCCCCCTTACCCCCCACCTCATGTTCTCTCTTTCTCTCACTCTCTCTCACAAATAAATAAATAAAAGTCTTTAAAAAAATAAAAAATAAAATCAGTTAACATAGAGTGTATTATTAGTTTAGTGATTCATCAGTCTTATGTAACACCCAGTGTTCATTCCATCAAGTGCCCTCCTTAATGCCCATCACCCTGATACCCCATTCCCCCATCCAGCTCCCCTCCAGCAACCCTCAGTTTGTTTCCTATTGTTAAGAGTCTCTTATGGTTTGTCTGTGTTTCATTTTAGAAACTTTACTCAAATATTTAGGGATTTGACTGCCCATAAATATTTAAGAGTGAGGCACAAAAAAGTTCTGTCTCCATTGTTGGGACTTTTGAATTCTTGAGTTTCAATAGGGAGTAAGTGGGCAGTCTTTTCAATGGGAGAATCCCAGATATCAGTGTCTGTAGGGCTTTATACTAGTGCTTAGTCAGCTTCTCCAGAATGCTCAGCTGACAATATCCAAAAAAAAACCAAGCAGCAGAAAGGCAGCAGGGTCCGGAGGAGTTACTATTTAGTACATAGAGACTCCATCCTCATTTTCATTAAAGTTCACACCCCAGCCTTCAGCTATACCTATTGTTTCCTAGACTAGAGATTTTTTCCCCTAGAAAGTTGTCTCAATTACTCCAGAAAATAAAACTTGAATCTCTTGTTGGAATAGGTAAGGGGCTTTGAGAATCTATTTTTTTCCCCTAATATCTACTTTTGGTCAATTGTTAAGTCTCCTTTTTAAAGCCCTCCCTTCATCCTGTACCTAAGCACTGAACCCATCACTACCAGCCTTAGGTTTCAGCTTTCTCTAGTTTCTTAAATTAGCTTAGCACTCATTTCATCTAATGCTTTCCAACTTCCACAATTTTGTTGACTCCATCTATCTGCTGTCATCTCCTCTCCTCTTCTCGTTGCCCTTCTCCATTTATACCCTTAAAAAATTCCTTTATGTCCTTTTAGTGGTGCTTCATGATGCCACAGAGATAAATGCATGTGTCTCATCTGCCTTGTTTAACTGAAAGTCTTATAGCACACACTGTATCGACAAATAAGACATTCCAAAGTTAATAACATTGAGGGTGGGAGATTAAGAGGCCCACTTTTGCAACAAAAAAGTAAAAATCTGTTTTGAAGAAACTGAAATAAGCAGTTCTATGATATGTAAGCCATATATATGACTATTCACTGCAGTGTGAAAAAGTAAGTTCTGTTACTACAGAAAACTGAATTATATCAACTTTCAAATACTTACAACTATAGATAATTTAAGATAATACAGAAATATAAGACACACAGGCTTGTCTAGACAAATCAAAACCACAATGAGATACTACCTCACACCAGTCAGAATGGCTAAAATTAACAACTTGGGAAACAATAGATGTTGGCAAGGACATAGAGAAAGGGGAACCCTGTAACACTGTTGGTGGGAAAGCAAGCTGGTGCAGCCACTCTGGAAAACAGTACGGAGGTTCCTCAAAAAGTTAAAAATAGAGCTACTCTAGGACAGCAATTGTACTACTAGGTTATTATCCAAAGGATACAAAAATAGAGATTAGAAGTGCCACCTGTGCCCCAGTGTTTATAGCAGCAACATCCACACTAGCCAAAGTATGGAAAGAGCCTGGTTATCCATTGATCTTTATCCATTCATCTGTCAATGGATATCCAGTCCCTTTCTATGTATATAATGGAATATATATATATATTATAATGAAATATTATAATAAATATAATGGAATATTATATATATAATGGAATATTACTTATCCATCAAAAAGAATGAAATCTTGCCATTTGCAATGATGTGGAACCAGAGAGTATTATGCTAAGTGAAGTAAGTCAGTCAGAGAAAGAGAAATGCCATATGATTTCACTCATATGTGGCATTTAAGAAACCAAACAGATGAACACAGGGGAAAGGAAGGGAAAATAAATTAAGATAAATACACAGAGGGAGGCAAACCATAAGAGACTCTTAAATATAGAAAACAAACGGTTGCTGGAGGGGAGGTGGGTGGGGGGATGGGATAATTGGGTGATAGGCATTAAGGAGGGCAGTTGATGTAATAAACACTGGGTATTATATGCCACTGGATGAATCACCAAATTCTACCCCTGAAACTAATGAAATACTGTATATTAATTAAATTGAAATTAAATTTAAAAATTAAAAATAAATAAATAAATGGGAAAAAAGATATATTGCCTTGTCTAGTGTTTTTTGGATACAGAAGCCCTTTTAATAAAAAACTACCTTTAGATATTAATTGTCCTCATTAAGGAACTTCAAGGAGCATGCCATTTACTGACTAGAAGGACCAGCTCCTGACTGGAGTTTAATGTTGTGGATTTCATGAAATGGGTGATTTCAAGATACAATTTCAAAAAAAATATTCAGATAAATCTTAAGTATTAAAAAAAAAAAGTCCCCCATTGGGCTCAAGCATGGAACCTGCTTGTCCCTCTGCTTGTTCTGCCTGCTTTGCCTGTTGCCTCCCCTGCTTGGGCTCGCTCTCTCTCTCTGACAAATAAATAAAAAATTTTAAAAAAAGTCTGCATGATCCTTCTCTATCCCAGCCCTGACCACACATCCTAGCTGTATGTAAATTTGGGAAAGGAGGTCATGGTAAAGGAAAAGATGGGGGGATTGCACACAATAATAATAATCACTAAGATTTATTTACTTTTACTAAGTGCTTACTATGTAATGGTAACCACAGTAAACACTTTCCATGAATAATCTTTTTTAAAAATATATATTTATTTGAGAGAGAGAGAACATGAACGGGGGCGGGGGGAGGAGCAGAGGGAAAGGGAGAGGGACAAGCAGACTCCCCACTGAGTGGGGAGCCCAACACAGGCCTTAATCCCAGGACCCTGAGGTTATGACCTAAACTGAAATCAGATGGTTAACCGACTGAGCCACCCAGGTGCCCCTCATGAATTATCTCTTAGTAAATTGTTAGTGATTATTTGACAAATGAATTTAAACAGTTAAAAAGGAAGGACAAATGAATGAGGAGGATGAGGGAAGAATGCCACCAAAGATTCCATAATGTTCTCATTTCCTATTTCTCCCCCATTCCTCCCTTTCTCACATATACTCTAGACCGACTAATATTCATAGCATAATTTTGTATGCTATCCCTACCTTTGGTGTTTTTTCAGTATGTTAATATCAAATAGTTTATCTTAGATACTTGAATTTGAAGGTTAATGATTTAGAACTTCAAGCAGGAGTTCTGGTTTAAATAGTTCACTGTTTTGCAAAATATACCAGGAAATATTTTTTAAGAGAAGATATGGAATAAAACGAGTCAAGAAGAAAGAATAACCTGCCAAGGCATTGCTATAACTTTTAAATCTGTTTTTATAAGTAATACAGTTGATGTTTCCAAGTGACCAAATTTTTAGAAAACTTCTTGATAATAGGAACCTGTAGTGATTTAATATATATTCAGTCAAATTACCAAGAATGCATCGGTCTGAACATGTGTAAAAGTGGCATAGGATCAAAGGAAATAATCTAGATAGAGGAAATGAGAATTTAAATAATAATTCTCCCGAGGTGCCTGACTGGCTCAGTCAGTAGAACATGCAACCCTTGATCTCAAGGTGGTGAGTTCAAGCCCCACACTGGGCATAGAGCTTAGTTAAAAAAAATAATAATTCTCCCAAAGACTAATAAGATATATTTGAGCCTGCAGATTATTTAAAATTAAAAATCTTGCATTTTTAAGATTTTTTTTAAAGAATCACGGGCCGCCTGGGTGGTTCAGTTGGTTAAGCAACTGCCTTGGGCTCGGGTCATGATCTCCGAATTCCGGGATCGAGTCCCACATCGGGCTCCCAGCTCCATGGGGAGTCTGTTTCTCCCTCTGACCTTCTCCCCTCTCATTCTCTCTCTCACACTCTCTCTCTCTCAAATAAATAAATAAAATCTTTAAAAAAAATAAAAAATAAAGAATCTCTACACCCAAAGCAGGACCTTGAACCCACAACCCCGAGATCAAGAGTCGCATGCTCCCACTGACTGAGCCAGTCAGGCATCCTGAAAGTTTTGCATTTTTTATTGTAAAAGAACAAAATAGATTTGTTTTTTACTTAATTGGTATGTACATACTCTGTGTAAGAAGTTGTGATGGATATTATGGAAGAGAAGATATAAGAATGTCTTGTTTTATCAAGAAGGTCATAATTTAGTGTTCAAGATAAGACATATGCAAAATTACTACATACGGCGTTATGTGACAAATGCCACTTGAATGACTAAAAGTATTTTGATGTTTTGTTTTGCCAAATTGGAATATAAATGGAATGAATTATGTAGTGAACTCCAAATATATGTTTCTTTGTATAATATTTATACGTGGTGCCCTTTGACAACAGTTGTAAAACATCATTAAAACCAGTTCAGGTAGGTCTCTGGGGTGGCCAGGTCGGTTGAGCATCTAACTTCGGCTCAGGTCATGATCTCAGAGTCCTGGGGAGCCTCGCGGTGAGCCCAGGGCAAGCTCCATATCTGCTTGTCCCTTTTCCTCTGCCTGTCCCTCTCTTAGTGCTCTCTCTCTCTCTTTCTCTCAAATAAATAAATAAAATCTAGGAAAAAAAAAAAACAGGTTGGGTACAAGTCCAGAAAAAGAGCTCCCAGCTCTGGTACACTACGAGAAAAAAAAAATACTGGTTTTAAAGAGATACATATGTGTGTTTCTTTTAATGGAATATATATCCTATTGCTTGTTTACTAGATTCCATTCAACCAAGTGCATTAGGTATATATTTCATTTACTTTTCACAATAGGTCAGTACTATTTTTATCCTGTTTTTCAAAAGAAGAAATAGGCTCAGAGAAACAAAGTAACTTGTCCAAAGTTAAGTAGCTCATAAATGATGGAGTCAGGAATTGAATCCAATCTGTTTCACTCCTAATCTGCACTCTTAACCATTTGTCTCTGCTGTCTCTCTTAAGGAACATGCCAGTGGAGATATCTGGGAAATACTTAGATGTCTTAGTCTGGAGTTCAAGAGAAAGAGGCTAGAGATACAGATCTTATAGTCATCAGCATGTGTTATATTCTCAAATATAAGGAGACCTTATATTTGAAGAAACGAAAAAGATTTTCTTGTCACGGCACCTGAGTGGCTCAGTCTGTTAAGCATCTGCCTTTGGTTCGGGTCATGATCTCAGGGTCCTGGGACCAGGCCCCATGTTGGACTCCCTGCTTAGCAGGAACTTCGCTTCTCCCTCTTCCTTTGCCCCTCCCTGTACCCCCCATGCACTCTCTCTCTGTCTCTTTAATAAATAAAATATTTTTAAAAAATTTTTCTTGCCAACCAGATTATAACAAGTTTTAGAGATACAGATGAAGGAGTTAAATATCTACTTGCAGCACTTAAAATTTCCCTTCAGTGAAATATCTATAGCTATATTATAAAAAATGTTAATTTAGCTTTATTGATTTTTCTCCTCATATTTCATGAAATAACTTTAATTTTCCAGATGCATTTTCAATATTAGTGTCTGCATCATTACTAGAGTCTATTCTTACCATCTGTTTTCCCGAGCTCAGTGTCCTCACTTCTAACATATGAATCTATTTGCATCATCTTACCATAAAGGAAATTTTATCCCAAGTCATAAATACACATTCACATAACATCACATTTGCAATTGTGATGTTATTCTCAGGACTAATCATTACATTTGAACTAATATTTCTATTAAATTTGTATTGATTTTTTTTAAGATTTTATTTATTTATTTGACAGAGATCACAAGTAGGCAGAGAGGCAGGCAGAGAGAGAGAGAGAGAGGAGGAAGAAGGCTCCCCAGCGATCAGAGAGCCCGATGTGGGGCTTGATCCCAGGACCCTGGGATCATGACCTGAGCCGAAGGCAGAGACTTTAACCCACTGAGCCACCCAGGCACCCCTTTGTATTGATATTTTTATGTATATATGAACGTATGTATTTGCTTGCTCATTTATTTTTTAAAGTTTTTTTTAAGGTTGTATTCATTTATTTGACAGAGGAAGAGAGCACAAGTAGGGAGAGCAGCACAGGAAGAGGGAAAAGCAGACTCCCCGCTGAGGAAGGCCCTGATGTGGGGCTTGATCCCAGAACCCTGGGAGCATGACCTTAACCAAAGGCAGACGCTTAACTGACTGAGCCACCCAGGTGCCCCTGTCTTTTTTCTTAATGTAGGCAATTTTTGCTATAAACTTTCCTCTCAGGATTGCTTTTGCTGCATCCCATAAGTTTTGGTATGTTCTGGTTTTGTTTTAATTTATCACTTTCTGATTTCCCTTTTGATTATCTTCTTTAACACATTGGTTTTTCAGGAAAGAGTATGTTGTGTAATCACTACGTATTTAATTTTTCAGTTTCTTCCTGTTATGGATTTCTAGTTTTATACCTTTGTAGTTAGAAAAGATACTTGATATGGTTTCAATCTTCTTAAATTTGTAAAGGCTTGCTTTGTGACCCAACATATGATCTGTGCTGGAGAATGTTCTGTGTAAGCTTGAGAAGAATGTGTATTCTGGTGCTGTTGGATGGAATGTTTAGTATAAGTCTGGTAGGCCCATTGGTCTATTGGTTATTCAAGTCCACTGTTTATTTTCTTCCTAGATGATCTGCCCAATGTTGAAAGTGACATATTGAAGTCCCCTACTATGATTGTAATGCTGTTTATTTCTGAGCTGATCTCTTCATCATTATATAGTGACCTTCTTATTATCTCTTGTGACTGCCTTTGACTGAAAGTCTTATTTTATCTGATAAAAGTATAGTCCCTCCTGCTCTCTTTTGGTTATCATTTGCATGGAGTATCTTTCTCCATCCCATATCTATTACTTTCAAAAACTTTTATTTTCCTAAAGATTTTGTTTATTTATTTGACAGAGAGAGAGACAACAACAGAGGGAACACAAGGAGGGGGAGCAGGGAGAGGGAGAAGCAGGCTTCCCGCTGAGCAGGGAGCCCAATGTGGGACTCAACGCAGGACTCGATGGGGGACTTGATCCCAGAACCCTGGGATCATGACTTGAGCCGAAGGCAGACCCTTAACAACTGAGCCACCCAGCCTCCCCTCTATTACCTTTTATTTTTTTTTTAATTTTTAAAAAGATTTTATTTATCCATTTGATAGAGATCACAAGTAGGCAGAGAGGCATGCAGAGAGAGAGAGGAAGGGAAGAAGGCTCCCTGCCAAGCAGAGAGCCCGATGCGGGGCTTGATCCCAGGACCCTGAGATCATGACCTGAGCCAAAGGCAGAGACTTTAACCCACTGAGCCACCCAGGCGCCCCTTTTATTTTATTTTTTTAAAGATTTTATTTATTTACCTTTTAAATCCAAAGCTTTATTGTACTTCTTTTCCTGGCATTTTTTTTACTCATACATAAGGTACAAAAACAGGTATCCATTCAGCACAAATCATAAAATAGACATCTAATAAATGCTTGCTAAAAGTAGCAGAATTTACCCACCTAGATAGAATAGGATAGTTCTGTGTATACCTACAAATGTTAGCTTTTAGTTAGAGAATATCCACCAGATGGCAACCTCATCTGCATGTGAAACATGATGTGCAATCCTCTGCAACCCATTACAAGTCCCTTGAGCCAAATGTTCCCAGATTAATGGCTGATTTCTAAAGTGATCCCAGTAAATGAATACTAGATAGTCACTTGGCAGTGGGGGATGTGCAGAGTTGCTTAGAGCATCCCAACTGTGAAATACTTCTAGTGACATTCTTTTATCATTAATATTGAAAACAAAAATAATAGTAGCTATTTCCATGTTGCCTTCTAAACATATTTCTAATTTGAAGCTAAAGGGAACCGTATTTATTTCTCTAACGTATGAAGCTGCAGACAGGATTATTTCTTCCTGAATCACAAGTTATTCTAGTTGGATTCCTTGTACTTAATGGCAGTCTGTAGCTAGCTGGTTTATTGTTTGATATGCAAACCGTCTTCCTTCTTTCTAAACCTGATAGTATGCAGAGAGTACTGCTGGGGATATTTAATATGTCCCTTATTGTTTTCTGTTTATCAACAACCTGCCCTGAGGTACTAATTAGATGGAAGATACTGCATAGACTTAGCAAATACTGTTGTGTTTTTCCATACAAATAAATCTGTGACCAAGGTGAAAGTTGTTGATGGGTTGGTTACATGTGCTGCAAATCTCTGGAAATATGCGTGATGGTAGATGTAGTAGAAAAAGGGAAAAAAACTGATTCGTTGAAATTTTTAGTCCTGAGTAGCTGGAATTCTAATTGCAAATGACATTTCATTAATAAATCCTTTTCAAAAGTGGCATATTTCACCTACATTAAGGTACAGCTGTGTAAAACATCTGTTCGAATTAAATATCTATACCACCTAACAGATTGCCTTTTTCTTATGGCTGTAATTGACTTTATTTTGCATTTGTATGTTTCCAAAGTACATATTTGAAAAATATGCTTTTTTCTCAGTCTTCTGGGTACTTTTACTAACTTTATTGAGGCATATTTTACATATCATATAACTCACCCAGCTCAAGTGTACAATTCAATGATTTTTAGTAAATTTTAAGTTTCCTGTGTATTTTTCCCCTGTGCATTTTTGAAATAGCATAGCTGTACCTAGATGCAGCTCCTCATTACATGACAAAGTATGCTGTGTTTTGGCAACTCAGCTATCTTTGGTTTCTAATATGCCTGCTTTTAGATATTGTTTACTTAAATGAAGTTCAGAAAATCTGGGGCGCCTGGGTGTCTCAGTCATTAAGCGTCTGCCTTTGGCTCAGGTCATAATCCCAGGGTCCTGGGATCAAGCCCCACATCAGGCTCCCTGCTCAGCGGGAAGCCTGATTCTCCCTCTCCTGCTCCCTCTGCTTGTGTTCCCTCTCTCGCTGTCTCTCTCTCTCTCTCTCTCTCTGTCAAATGAATAAATAAAATTTTTTAAAAAAAGAAAATCTGACTCTTGTGTGTCTGAAGTTTTGTTAGTATCAGTGTCTCAGTCCCCCATCTTCTAGATTAGGTAGGGACATATTTACATCACATTAGAGAGGAATTTTGGAATTCTGACTTCATTGTCATATAATACTAACAAATCTATCCTTCAGTATGACCCAGACCACTGGAGCTAGTGACTATTATTTTAATTTAATACATGTGTAATACATTACAGTAACACGTTTTATAGCACATAAAAGACTATTCTTGGGGCCCCTGGGTGGCTCAGTGGGTTAAAGCCTCTGTTTTCGGCTCAGGTCATGATCCCAGGGTCCCAGGGTCTTGGGATCGGGCCCTGCGTGGGCTCTCTGCTCAGCAGGGAGCCTGCTTCCTCCTCTCTCTCTGCCTGCCTCTCTGCCTACTTGTGATCTCTCTATCAAATAAAAAAAAATTTAAAAAATTTAAAAGACTATTCTTGCTCTTAAAGGACATTTTTAAAGATTCTTTTTTTTAAAGGTTCTATTTATTTATTTGACACAGACAGTGAGAGAGCACAAGCAGGGGGAGCGGCAGAGCGAGAGGGAGAAGCAGGCTGCCTTCTTGATCTCATGACTTGAGCCGAAGGCAGCCGCCCAACTGACTGAGCCACCCAGGCACCCCTTCTCTTAAAGGATTTAAAAGTAGTTAAAAAATTGATCTAGGTATAAAGAGCCCTCTGGAAAGATCATTAAGACCTCATTCATATTTTCCCTTTCTTTCCTAATTTTTCTTTCTCATCCCTCAGACATATGACTTTTTGTTCTCTTATTCTGCCATCTAGATTTGCCCATATGGCTCCAAATTTCAAATCACATCAGTGAAGAGTCCATAAGAGCTGATGTCCATCTTCTATTAAATATTAGTTCCCTTCTTCATATGTTTGGGTTAAAGGCTATATTGTGAAATGATAGAAAAAGCTCCAGGTCAATATTACTATTGTTTCTTGCACTGATGGTCACCAAGAACTGATGTCTCCTTTAGTTAGAAGAGTTTCTTTGACCTTAATGGAAGAAATTTTCCCATATTTGAATAATTTGAATAATTGAATAATTCCTGAGTTTGAGGAATTTATGCCAATGTACATAGTAACAAAAAGATGAACAAATTATTAAAAACAGCCATTTCAACACTGGAAATTGATCCAAGGATATGACAAAGTGAGAAATTCTGAACTTTGGGGCGCCTGGGTGGCTCAGTGGGTTAAGCCTCTGCCTTTGGCTCATGTCATGATCTCAGGGTCCTGGGATTGAGCCCCGCATCAGGCTCTCTGCTCAGTGGGGAGCCTACTTCAACCCCTCCCTCTGCCTGCCTCTCTGCCTACTTGTGATCTCTCTTGTGTCAAATAAATAAATAAAATCTTAAAAAAAAAAAGAAATTCTGAACTTTGAGTAAGAGCAAGTCTATATGGTATTCTTAGCCTTTGAATCAATAAATTGAATAAAGAAGATCACTAAGTTCACCCTCACCAGTGTAGGTAGACATCATCCAATCCACTGAGGGCCCAAAAGGCAGAAGAGCAAATTTGCTCAGCTTGAGCTGGAACTTCCGTCTTCATCCCTCAGACATTGGCATTCCTGGTTCTTGGTTCTTCAGACTAAAACTTGGATTTACATCATTGTTTCCCAGGATTTTGGGTTTGGGTTAGAGCTATGCCATTGGTTTTCCAGGACCTCCATCTTGCAGACAGTAGATTGTGGGACTTCTTAGCCTCCATAATTATGTGAGCAATCCTTCATAATACATCACTTCCTATATATCTTTCTATATATCCTATTGGTTCTGTTTCTCTGGAGAATCCTGACTAATACACTGGGCTTACTTCAATTTCCTACTCACCAACACCACCCCCTGCTATTGGCACAGTAGTCGAACCAAGGTAAGGCAGGCTGTAGAATAAAACCCAGCAGGTTTGCTGCTGCTGCTGCTGCTGTAAAGAACTCACTTGATTTAGAGCAACAATGGTTCAAGTAGTGATCTCAGTGGCAAGCAGATAAGAAGGCCTGAGAGCCTGAGATTACAGGACTGTTTGGGGCAGGCAATGAACTAGCAGTGGACATAACAGGGAATTCCAGGAAGCGAGACAGCCATAGTGGACTTGATAAGCTATCCACATATCCTGTGTGCATGCCCACAGATCCCTGGAATTCAGCACCTTTGTGAATATACAGAGGAAAAGCAAGTGAGACCAACAGAAGGTAAAAGCTGGAGCAAACGTGGGGCGCCTGGGTGGCTTAGTCAGTTGGGTGTCTGCCTTCAGCTTGGGTCATGATCCCAGGGTCCTGGGATGGAGCTCGGCATCAGGCTCCCTGCTTGGCCAGGAGCCTGCTTCCCCCTCTCCCTCTGCTACTCCCCCTACTTGTTTTCTCTCTGTCAAATAAATAAAATCATTTTTTAAAAAAGCTGGAGCCGATGTGACAGCAATTTAAAGTATGCATATGCTCCCCAATCCACACATAGATCCATCAACAGATAACGGCTACATAGTGGCTAGAGTTGTTTGAAGCAACCTCTAGCTAAACACTGTGCAAGATATGCATGCTCCCCGGGAAGCTTGTTTTTGAAAATAAAACAAAGGAAAAAAATCTGAGCAGAGACATCAATAGCCACACATTGTAGTAGAGACAGAGATCATAAACTTAGTTCAGGTAAGTTAATAAAGAAACAAGCAAACAATAAAAATAACAAACATCAGGAGGCAAAAATCAATTCAGAGCTGTTAAAACATATTATCTAAAATGTCTGATATTTTAAGACATGTAAATTGACAACAAAGTATAGAAATTGATTCAACAATTTAAATTCTCCCCCCCTTCAAAAAAAAGCCCAGGCCCATGTGGCTTCTGTGGTATATTTGATCAAATATTTAAAGAAAAAAATTCACACCAATCCTTTACAGACACTTTCAAAAGCAGAAGAGGGAATGCTTCCCAACTTCTATGAGGCCAGCATTACTCTGATACCAAAGACATCAGAAGAAAAGAAAACTATAGACTGATACCCTTTGTGAATACACATGCAAAAATTCTTAATAAGTATTAACATACTAAATTCAGGACCATATTAAAAGGATTATAAAGCATGGCAAAGTGAGATTTGTTCCAGAAATGCAAGTTGGCATAATAATAAAAAAAAATTAAATGCACCATGTTAATAGAATAAAGGACAAAAGCACATAATCGTAGACACAGAAAAAGCATTTCACAAAATTTAACACCCTATCATGATAAAAACACTCAACAAAGTAGGATTAGAAAGGAACTTTCTTGTTAGAGAGGATCTATGAAAAACCTTTAACAAATATCTTATGTAATCATGAAAAACTGAATACTTTTCCTCTAAGATCAGAAACAAGACAAGACTATCACCACTTCTATTCAGTGTTGTACTGGTGATTCTAGCCAGTGCAACAACAACAACAATAAAATTAAAACCATTCAGATTAGAAAGGAAGTCATAAAAACTGTCTAAGTTTGCTGATGACACACTCTTATATTAAGAAAATTCTAAGGAGGGGCGCCTGGATGGCTCAGTGGGTTAAGCCTCTGCCTTCGGCTTGGGTCGTAATCTCAGGGTCCTGGGATCGAGTCCTGCATCAGGCTTTCTGCTCAGCAGGGAGCCTGCTTCTCCCTCTCTCTCTGCCTGCCTCTCTGCCTACTAGTGATCTCTCTCTCTCTGTCAAATAAATAAATAAAAATCTTTAAAAAATGCATTTATCTATAAAAAAAAAAGAAAATTCTAAGGAACGGGGCACGTGGGTGGATTGTAAGTCTCAATATTTTTTTATTCAAGTATAATTAACATACAGTTTCATATTAGTTTCAATATAAATGATACATAATACATAATGTATACATAATCCTCTTTATTTCACCCATTCCCCCACCTACCTCCCTTCTGTCAACCACCAGTTTGTTCTCTGTATTTAATTTTAGTATATGTGCTGCCGAAGCGAGCACTGTTCTCTATATTTAAGAGTCTGGTTTTATGTTTGTCTTTTTTCTTTGTTCATTTGTTTTGTTTCTTATGTTCCTCATATGAGTGAAATCATATAGTATTTGATTTTCTCTAACTGGCTTATTTCACTTAGCATTTTACCCTCTATCCATCAGTGTTGTTGAAATTGGCAAGATTTCATTTTTTTTTTAATGGCTGAGGAATATTCCATTGTATATACCACATCTTTATACATTCATCCATCAATAACTTGGGTTGCTTCCATGTCTTGGCTGTTGTAAATAATGTTGCAATTAACATATGGTGCATATATCTTTTTGAATTAGTGTTTTTGTTTTCTTTGGGTAAATAGTCAGTTGTTTTCCTCTATAAGGTTTTTCACAGTGGCTATAGTAGTTTGCATTCCCACCAATAGTGCATAAAGTTTCCTTTTCCTCCAAATCCTTGCCAACACTTGCTATTTCTTGTGTTTTTTATTTTAGCCATTCTGATGGGTGTGAAGTATCTCATCATTATTTTGATTTGAATTTCCCTAATGATTAGGGATGTTTAGCATCTTTTCATGTGTCTGTTAGCCATGTGTATATCCTCGTTGGAAAAATGTCTATTCAGGTCCTCTGCCCATTTTTAAATTGGATTATTTGCTTTTTTGGTTTGAGTTGTATAAATTCTTTATACATTTTGCATATTAACCCCTTAACAAATACATCATTTGCAAATGTCTTTTCCCATTCAGTAGGTTGTCTTTTTGTTTTGTTGATCGTTTCCTTTTATTGTGTAAAATCTTTTTATTTTTATTTCATCTTAATAGTTCAACTTTGCTTTTGTTTCCCTTGCCAGAGGAGACATGTCCAGAACAGTATTTCTGTAACCAGTGTCAAAAGAGTACTGCCTAAAGGGGCACCTGAGTGCCTCAGTCTATAAAGTACCTACCTTAGGCTCTGGTCACAATCCCAGAGTCCCAGAATCAAGCCCTGCTTCGAGCCCCACATCAGGCTCCTGCTCACCTGGGAGTCTCCTTCCTTTCTGCCCCTCACCCCTTTCACTCTTTCTCTCTCTCTCAAATAAATAATTAAATATATATTTTTAAATAATACTGCCTATGTTTTCTTCTAGGAATTTTATGGTTTCAAGTCTTACATGTAGTTCTTTAATAAATTTTTTAAAACTTTCAATTTTATTTGTAATTAATTTCTACACCAGATATGAGGCTCAAACTCACAACCTTGAGATCAAGAGTCCTATGCTCTCCCAACTGAGCCAGCCAGGCACCCTAGATCTTTAGCCCATTTTGAGTTTGTGTATGGTGTAAGAAAATAGCCCAGTTTCATTCGTTTGCATGGTCCAGTTTTCCCAGTACCATTTGTTGAAGAGACTTTCTTTTTCCCATTTCTTACTGTATATTAACTAACTGGAATTTAAATAAAAATTTGGAGAAAGAAAAAAAACCTACAGTAATCAAGACAGTGTGGTACTGGCATAAGAATAGGCATGTAGATCAATGGAATAGAACTAGGAGCCCAAAAATAAATCCATATGTTTATGATCAAATGATTTTTCACTAAGGCTCCAGGACCACTCAATGGGAGGAGGATAGTCCTTGCAACAAATGGTTCTATGTTAACTGAATATCTATATTATGCCAAAAAAACCAATTTAGGCCCTTACACTAGAAACAAAAAAAAATAAATCTAAATTATAGACTTAAATGTAAAAACTACAACTATAAAAATTTTAGGAGAAAATATTTGTAAGCTTTGGTTAAACACAGCTTTCTTAGATATCATAACAAAACAACCAGCAACTATGACAAAAAAAACAAGTAAATTGTACTTCAACAAAATAAAAAACTTTTGTGTTTCAAAGAATACCATTAGGAAAGTGAAAAGACAACCCACAGAATGGGAGACAATACTGCAAATCATTTAACCATTAAGAGACTTCATCTAGGAAATAAAAACTCGTACAACTCAATAATAAAACTACAAATTTAAAAATGGCCAAAGTATCTGAATAGACATTTCTCCAAAAAAACCCATACAAATTGCCAATGAGCCCATGAAAAAATGCTCAACAGAATTAATCATCAGAGAGATGCAAATTAAAAACATAGTGAGATACTACCTTACACATACTAGAATGGTTATATTAAAAAAAAGAAAGAAAACCAGCCCAATAACAGTGCTGGGGAGGATATGGAAAAAAACAAGAATTGTCATGCATTGTTTGTGGGAAGGTAATATAGTATGGTCCCTTTGGAAAACAATTCAGCAGTTTCATAAAAAGTTGCAATAAACTTACTATATGATCCAAAAGAACCTCTATATGATCCGGTGAGTTAGCCCTTATGAATCAACCCAAGAGAAATGAAAATATGTCACATGAAGACTTGCATGCAAAAATTCATAGCAGCATTATTCATAATAGCCAAAAACTGGAAGCAATTCAAGTGTGCATTGTTGGTGAATAAACACAATGCGGTATATTCATACAATGGAATATTGTTGAACTATAAAAAGAGTGAAATAATGATGTATGCTATAACATGAATGAACCTCAAAAACATGCTAAGGGAAAGAATCCAGATACAAAAGGACTCATATTGTATGATTCTATTGATACAAAATTTGTAGAAAAGGCTATTTATAAAGTCAGAAAGCAGATCAGTGGTTGCCTGGACTTGGGGATGGGAGTGGAAATTGACTGCAGGAGAACCCAAGAACATTTTTGGGTGTGATGGAAATATTCAAACACTAGTATTTGTGATAGTTGTGCAATTCTATAAAAGAACTAGAAATCATTGAGTCACACTTAAAATGGGTTGATATTATAGCTTATAAGTGATAACTCAGTAAATCAGAAAAAAGTAATGCCCACCATATTTCAAGGTAATAACTAGTAAGATTCCCTCGTCAGTTCATTCATGCCTGTGTCATTAATTCTTGTTCCACTTGTGTCCACTGCATCATGGATATGCAGTTTGCCTTCATGAAATACATCTATTTCTGGACTATAAAGAGTGAAAACTCTGACTCACTCTATTCATTCAGTCTAAAACTCATCTAAGCAAAGTCAGCTCAGATGCCTGTAGCCAAGAGTATATTCTTGAAATAGCAATAGTTCACAGTATCTGGTAAGGTCTCATCCCCAAGTCTCGGCAACAGTCCTCCTTTGTTGTAGACACAAATTCCAGCCAGTACCTTATAGCAAAGATTTCAGACATGCATCAGGAAATAGAAATCTGTTTGATGAGAGACTAACAAGCTATGGTTAATTTATTACAGCCACCAATAATAAAAGAATGGAGGAGAGTAAAATTCTCTGTTTACACATAGTACAAAATGATTTCATAAGAGTTGATCAATGTTTTGGGGCACCTGGGTAGCTCAGAGGGTTAAGCCTCTGCCTTCAGCTCAGGTCATGGTCTCAAGGGTCCTGGGAGTGAGTCCCACATCAGTTTCTCTGCTTGGCGGGGAGCCTGCTTTCCCCCTCTCTCTACCTGCCTCTCTGCCTACTTGTGATCTCTCTGTGTCAAATAAATAAATAAATAAAATCTTTTTAAAAAAGGTAAAGTTTAAAAAAGAAAGAGTTGATCAATGTTTTGCCTAGGTATAAGAACATATTTAACAGCAAAAGACACTGACAAGTCTGTAGTGCCTTTACAAAATTGTACAATTTCTGAAATATTTACATGGGTACCTGAGAAACAACACTTGGCTATCAATTTAATCAAAATGATAATATAATGTTCTAAAATAACCATAGGGCAAGGTAACATGTTTATAGGAAAACTTAGTTTTTCTGCCTTTGTTCTTTGCACTTTGGGATACTTTTTTTATATCAAGAACATGAAAAAGGCAATAAAAGGCAGACAAAATTATTCTTGTGATATGTGAAATCTCTGCTATTGGGCAGATTACACGGAAGGTAAATATAACCTCTAATTGCCTCTTGATAAGAGCATGGGACCAAATTATCTTTTAATGTTTTTACTTTGTTCTTTTTCTTTTTCTTTAAAGATTTTTATTTTTATTTATTTGACACAGAGAGACAGCAAGAGAGGGAATACAAGCAGGGGGCATGGGAGAGGGAGAAGCAGGCTTCCCATCTAGCAGGGAACTCAGATGCACCCGTTCCCAGGACCCTGGGATCATGACCTGAGCCAAAAGGCTGGTGCCCAGTGACTGAGCCACGCAGGCATCCCAATGTTTTTACTTCAAAATAATTATAGATTCATAGGAGGTTGCAAATTAATATAGAGGGAAGTTCTGTGTATTCTACTACCAGCTTGATAATTCAGTTGTAACATTATCATTAATGATTGAGGTGGTGGTTACATAAGGCTAAACATGAGATAAAACTGCAAACACACACACACACAAGTGCACACAAGTGCATGTCTCGTTACCATGAGACTTCTTCATGTTACTCATTTATATCATACTGGTATCGTCCACCTCCAATTACTGGCAACCATGAAACTCTTCTCCATCTTTATAATTATATCATTTCAGTTACATAAATAAAATCATGCAGTATATGAGCTTTTAAATTGGCTTTTTTTCCCCCACTCAGGATGATGTCCTTGAGATCCATTCAGGTTGTTACATGTATCAATAACTTATCCTCTTTTACTGCTGAGAAGTATTTCATGGTATGGATGTACCACAGTTTATTTAACCATTCACCAGTGAAGGCCATTTGAGTAGTTTCCAGTGTTTAACTATCACAAATAAAACTGCTTTGAACATTCATGTTCAAATTCCTGCATGAAAGTAAACCTTCATTTCTTTGGAATAAATGCTAAGAGTCCAGTTGCCGGATCATATGTTAGTCCATTTTTATATTTGAAAGGAACTGTCAAACTATTTTCCAGAGTGGCTATATCATTTTACATTCCTACCAGCAATCTATGAGTGATCTGTACATCCTCACCAGCGTTTGGTGTTATTATTACTTTTTATTTTGGTCATTCTGATAGGTATACAGTGATATTTCATTGTAGTTTTAATTTGCATTTCTCTAATGGCTAATGATGTTGAGCATCCTTTCTTGTGTTCGTTTGCCATCTCTAATATTCTCTTGGGTGAAATATCTGCGCTTGTCATCTGTCCATTTTCTAATTGAATTGTTTCTTTTTTGTAATATTGAATTTTGGGAGTTCTTTATATATTCTGTATGTTTTATTTTATTTTATTTTACTTTTTTAAAAGATTTAATTTATTTATTTGACAGAAAGAGATCACAAGTAGGCAGAGAGGCAGGCAGAGAGAGAGAAGGAGCAGAGAGCCCGATGTGGGTCTTGATCCCAGAACCCTGGGATCACGACCCGAGCCGAAGGCAGAGACCTTAACCCACTGAGCTACCCAGGCACCCCAATTCTATATATTTTAGATGCAAGGTCTATGTACATATCAGATATGTAATTGCAAATATTTTCTCCCAGACTGGAATTTGTCTGTTCATGCTCTTAAAAGAATCTTCCAAAGAGCAAAAGTTTTTTGATTTTGATGAAGTCCAATTTATCAATTTTTCATTTTATCAATTATTCTATTTGGTGTCAAGTCTAAGCAGTGGGCCTACTCCTATGTAGATCCCAAAGATATTCTCTCATGTTCTTTTCTATAAGTTTTAGAGTTTTGTATTTGACATTTATGCCCATTATCCATTTTGAATTAATTCTCATATAAAGTTAACTTCAAGGTGGGTTTTTTTGTTGTTTGTTTGTTTGTTTGTTTTCGCCAATGGATACCAATTTCTCCACCATTTATTGAATAGGCTGTTCTTGGGGCACCTAGTTGGCTCAGTGGGTTAAACATCTGCCTTCGGATCAGGTCACAATCCCAGGGTCCTGAACAGGGAGCCTGCTTTTCCCTCTCCCTCTGCTTGTCCCCCCTTTGTGCTCTCTCTCTCTCTCAAATAAATGAATAAAATCTTTAAAAAAAACTTAAAAAAAAAAAAAAGAAAAGGCTGTTCTTCTTCCTCTGAATTGCTTTTGCTTTTTTGTCAAAAATTATTGGCCATATTTGTGAATAGCTATTTCTGGGTTCTGTATTCTATTCTTTTGATCTATGTGTCTATCCCTCTACAATTTGTCATTTTAACAGAAAGAAAATCGAGATCCAGTTTTGCATTAATATAACATTTGTAATAAAATTTCAGAAGTTTTTGTTTTTTCCGTATGAACAAACCCATCAAAACTAATCCAAACCTTCGCAAAATTTCAACACATTTTATTGCTGTTTTTCATATTCAGTCTATAAATCAAGGCCAAAAAAATTTCCCTTCCTGAAAATCTTCCACAACTTTGTACAACCATTAAGGCTTTGTCTTTATTCTTTCTTTTACATTCTGAAATAATCAGATATTTTAAAGAAAAAAACCTAGTCTCTTTATACATTGATAAGCAAAAATGAAAGCATTACCTGATGAACCCAAGTTTATTTCTTTATTACTGTTGTTCCTAGTATATGCATATTGTAGCTCAGAAAACTCTGGGAGGTAAGTAACTGAAACCTGTTGTACACTAAAATTAAGTAGAATAGCAAACCTTATAAGAACATAGCTTTCTATAGCTTCACATATACACCTTAAAGTTTCAAAAAGGAGCATATCCGTTCACATGACCATGACCGAAGACATAGCCTATAGCAAATTAAAAAATATGCAAATGTACATTAGCTTGAAATTATGCTCAGTAATAATTTTTTCAGTATTCCATTTTACTTAGAAATTATCTAGCAATCAAAGATTATTCATTAATTAGTTTGATTTGGTATTAATCCCATGACTCAATTTACTTAAGGATCTTGAAAATTATGTTCAAGCTGCAAAACATAATTACAGCTGATGTTAAAAGTTTGTCAAAATAATTATAAAATTTAGTAAATGACAAATTTACATTTTTCACAATCTTAAAAATTATGCAGGAGTTATATTAATTTGATTGGTAAACCAAAATAAGAAGCTTAAGAAATTCACATTAAATACTCTTCATAAAAGACAAAAATTTTATAAAAATAAAACATAAATTTTATTATACTTAATATACATTTGAGAAAAAAACAGGGGTTGTTTTCTTTTCTTTTTAAAAAATATTTTATTTTTTTATTTGAGAGAGAGAGAGAATGAGCAAGGAGGAGGGGCAGAGGGAGAGAGAGAGGAAAGCAGACTCTCCACTGAACGGGGAGCCTGATGCAAGACTTGATCACAGGACCTGGAGATCATGACTTGAGTCAAAGTCAGACATTCCATCTGAGCCACCCAAACATCCCTCTTCTCTTCTCTTCTCTTTCTTTCTCTTTCTCTCTTTCTAGATTTTATTTATTTGAAAGAAAGAGAGAGAGAGCATAGAGGGAGAGTGAGAGGGAGAAGCAGACTCCCTCCTGAGCAGAGAGCCCAATGCAGGGCTCCAGGGCTCGATCCCAGGACACTGGGATCATGACCTGAGCTAAAGGCAGATGCTTAACTCATTGAGCCACCCGTGCCTCCCCTATTTCTTAAACCTAAATTATCAAACCAATCAAAATTGTCCAAGGATTCTTAATAATGTAAACATGATTTATTAAAATGTTTCTCAGACATTTCTGTAAGGATTTCATAAATGTATAATACATTTGAAGTACCTCAAGTTAATTTTTTCGTTAACAGAAATAATAGATTTATACAACTGCTTATTTATCTATAAGTAGATTATAGTTGACCTTTTTTCCCCTAAGATTTATTTATTTTAGAGAGGGACAGCAAGAGAGAGAGAGAGAGCAAGAGTATGCTCGTGTGGTGGGAGGAGGGGCAGAGAGACGGAGAAAGAATCTCAAGCAGACTCCCCACTGAGCACAGAGCCTGAGGCAGGACTTGAACTCAGGATCCTGAGACCATGACCTGAACTGAAATCAGGAGTCAGAGGCTTAACTGATTCCCCACAGTTGACCTTAAAGAAATGTTACAACCTTACTTCTTATTACCCATCATAGGTAGGAAACTATTTCACACCCACATGAGAGAGGGAACATTCTTAGATTTATAGAAACAGAGATATAGGGAGAGTTTATTTGTTCTGCCACAGATTGAGAGTAAACACATAAACACAAAAGTTCATAGGTCTGGATATGAAAGAGCTGTTCTCTTTCACAATGGGCACAAATGTTCTTTATTGATTTTAATTCACAAATAGATAACAGAAAGCCCAAACAAACTGGGTTCTCTGTTTCTCAACCAATAGAGAATAGCTCTCCACCATCTATCCAATAGAAGTCACCAAATGATCAGACAATAAACACAAATTTCCAATCATTGCTACCACCAAGGGGGAATAGCTTTTTTGTCACATGCAAACAAGAAACAAAAACATAAAAATATCTAGAGGGGAGAAAATAAACCCATAAAAACAGAATAAACAAAATTCAAGTTCTATTGCTGCTTGGAATTCATGCTGACAGACAAGAAAAACGTACTTGGGCTCAATCAGGCTTTGAGGTGCATTTCTACCAAAATGCCCTTTACTTATCTCCATCTGGTGGGTCAATTTGAGCATCTTAAGGTACCTCCTCCAAAACTGTCACGGTACAATTTTCAAATGAGTAAAATCATAACACTCATATGTCAGATTTTATTTAACTCATTAATTAATAAAGGAACCATTAAGATGCCATGAAAGGGTCAAAGACCATTTTAAAACAGAGTATTACTAGAAGAGAAGATTGCTGGATTAGATAGGAACTGGGTAATGTCCAACAGAGCTATAAAACTTGGGAGTTATCTGTCCACAAACAAAAATTATTTGCATTTGGGGTGGCTGGGTGGCTCAGTGGGTTAAAGCCTCTGCCTTCGGCTTGGGTCATGATCCCAGGGTCCTGGGATCAAGCCCCGCATCGGGCTCTCTGCTCTGCAGGGAGCCTGCTTCCTCCTCTCTCTCTCTGCCTGCCTCTCTGCCTACTTGTGATCTCTGTCTATCAAATAAATAAATAAAATCTTTAAAATAATTATCTTTTAAAAAAATTAATTAGTATCTTTAAAAAATTAATAATTATCTTTAAAAATCTTTAAAAAATTATTTTCATTTAGAATAGACAAAAATCTACAAGTGAACATGAAACTTTACTAAATTTGAAACCTTAAATAAATAGTCAACAGTAAGTTGAATGAGTTATTATCCTAGGTCCCCTAGATCAGGGGTTCGCAAATTACTTGTGGGCCAAATCTGGCCACTGTCATTTGTTTACATATGACATATGACTCCTTTCCTGCTGCAACTGCAGAGTTGAGTATTTGGCCCACAAAACCCAAAATATTTATTCCGTAGACATTGACAGAAAGCATTTTCTGATCATTCCCCTAGACCATCCTTGGGTGGCCTTCACTTTCTTATGACATTGAAAATTCATGGCCCCACTCTTTTTGCATTATTTCTAAGTTTCAGATAAATTTTTAAAAGATGTTATTCATTTATTTGAGAGAAAGTGAGAGAGAGAGAGAAAGAGACCACAAGTGGGGGTAGTGGCAGAGGGAGAAGCAGACTCCCTGCTGAGCAAGGCCCACTGCCCCACAATGCAGAGTTCTATCCCAGGTCGCTGGGATCAAGACCTGAGCCAAAAACAGATGCCTAAGTGAACTGAGCCACCCAGGCACCCCTAAGTTTCAGACAATTTTTCTGAAACTGCTCTGATTCTGCCATGGTGAAAGTGTCCTTTTGTGTTCACATATTTATTTGCATCTCTTATAATATTATACTATGGTATTATGATCTTTACAAGATTTAAGTTTATTGAGAACATCTTATTCATCTTTGTATCTGCACTTAGCACAGTATCTTGCTAAGAGTAGATATTCAATGCATTTTTGTGAAGATGAATTGAATCAAGACTAAAATGTAACTGTGAAGCTCAGGGAAGCCTGGAGCCTGGGATTGCTTAGGGAGAACCACAAGGAAGGGTAATTGACAGGTGAATGAAGTCCTTTGTAAACTTATATAAATGCAAAATATTATAAATTCTTCTGCTGAATTTATTATCTTGAAAAATACAATCTCTTATCTATAATGTATCATAGTGTCTTCATCTCTGTGATATGAATAGCATTTGCCACTCAATTGATTATTTGGAACCTAGGATAAATAGCTTCCATTTTATTAGCACTTATTTTTGCTAGAAATCAACACATAGTAAACATGTAACAAAAGGAGTTTTTGTTACTTTCATGTATAACATGTAGTCTAGAAGATATAGTTTAGATCATGAAATTTCAGGTTTTCCAGGATGTTTAGATGGTTTATGCAGATAAGCAGACTGAATGTTACCTTTACTGTCCTAAAAATTTCAGGTTACCATGAAAATTGTACTCTACTCAATAAATACCATCTGAATTAATTTGATTTATGGTTTTATTTTATCATGGGAGATTAGGAGATAGCTTGGGAGCATATGCTATTATTTTTATTTTATATATAAGAAGGTCAAGTATAATCTTGGTCTTGACCCTGGCTCTTCTGACATTAGGCTAAATCTTTCTGCTAAGAAACCCTCAAAATATGGAACATACCATTTCATCTTGAGATATTTGTAAATGTATGATTTTCTAAAAGAAAGTAAATTTAAGTATACTCAAAATATTGTACTGCCTCTCCAACTTTAACTGAGCCTATATTTTCATCTGAAGTGTTTTAAAACTTTATGTCCTAAGGGATTGCTCAGTTAATGTCAGATGACTAGCTTTTTTATATTTTAATCCAGCATCATCGGCACCCCATTTTAAAAATAATCTCTACACCCAGCATGGGACTCAAACTCATGACCTTGAGAGCAAGAGTCACATGCTCTATCAACTGAGCCAACCAGGTTCCCCATGACTAGTGCTTTTAAAAAAGCAATTAAAAACACCAGCTATTTCAGATACGTAAGTGAGAATATGATTTAGTTGATTTCACAGTTAACAACTTAACTTCAGTAAAAAGTGACTCCCAGTTTTCTCCATGGGCTTGTCTAACACAAATGAATACCAATTAAAGTATGATCTTTCCACTGGGGTTTAAACTATCGTTTTTCTAATTATGGTATAAATTCCTCAATGGAAAAAAAAACCTCTTCATCTGTAAAGAAGTAATTCCCACCAGAAATCTTATATATTATAGAACACTAATTATTATGTATGTCTCAATACCTTTGCCAAAGGAGTCATGTACCAGTCAGTGCATTAAAATAAGGGAGGTTAAAGGAAAGATAACTACATTGGGAATAAGTAAAAGCATTAAGCATACAAAATAACTCATTTAGTTTATATAATCTTGATTTTGCTTCACTAAATTTGGAGTGTTTTTAAATGTTTTCTGCTATTGGGAAAATTAAATGAACTTTCCCTATTTCATAAAATACATTGCACTCTTGCTCACTCTCCTTTAGTTTGATGTCTGTAAGAAATGGATTTATCACCCAGAATATAATTTGGGTGGTGATGTAATCTAAGCCCCTAGACTATTGGCTAAGGTTACACATTACGATTTAACCAGACATTAATGAAGCCGTTTCATTCATACTGATCACAATAGCTTAATTATTTGTGTGGTGATATAAAAATTAGTTAAGTTGGCTTAAATGAATTGACCTTCATGCTGTAATCCATTCATCTCATTCACTTAGACATGAAATATGAGTTCCTCAATTAAAGTGAAAGCATGTCACATTTATTTTGTGGAATCTACTTTGAAGAAGTACAAATACAATTGCTACTCTAAATACAGTGTCTATTCTGAATATAATAAGTATAAATAAAATTCAATGATTATTATATAAATCACAATTATAAGCTCCAAAAGTAGTAATCATCATGTATCACTTTAAGTCAATGTTTGGCATGTTACCATGGCAGAAAATTATTAATTCCACTTACACATGTTGCTGTACTAGGTATTGTTCAGAGCTGTAAGACAAAATGGTTCATGACCCTAGACATTTATTAGCTATGAAAATCATCACTGAAAGAGACCTAAATGCTTCTTTACATCAGTGTCATCATAATGTCTCAGAATTGGAAGGGAAGTCATCTAGTCCAATTTCTTACTCATTGCAGAAATCTCACATGTAATTTGACTGATAGGTAGTGTCACATGGAAAACAATGGGCTTCAGAGTCAGGCTTGAATTCAAATTCTAGCTTTATCATTCCTGAGCTGTATGACCTTGTCCCTGTTCCTTACCATGACCCTTCATCTCCTAATCTGTAGAATCAAAATGATGATGTTTACCGTGGCTGCTAATTACTGAAGTAATCACTATATGGTAACACCTACATATTAGTCACATTTTCTTATCTCTCATATTTAGGGTTTCCTAAGTTACATGTGTGAGTTATCTGGCATAAGCTAAAATGCTTTGTATTTATCAGACACAGTTCAGTAGGAGAGTGACTAAAAAATATAAGGTTGAAGTTTGTCTTTAGCATCCTCTGTTTCCCCTTCTTGGAAAGAGCGAACAGGCGGGAGGGAAAAATAATAATTTTGGCCTAATGCAGCGCTCTCTAGAGTTTTCATTGCAGGTCCCTAACAGTGAAAATACTTGGAGTACTCCCCCAAATTTAGTTATAATTAATGTGCAATTATTGCTGTACTATTATGTTCATTATAAAACATATTAAAAAATGAAACATTGTAAAACAAGATAAAAATAAATATAGGGACGCCTGGGTGGCTCAGTTGGTTAAGCAGCTGCCTTCGGCTCGGGTCATGATCCCAGGGTCTTGGGATCGAGTCCCACATGGGGCTCCTTGCTCAAGGGGGAGCCTGCTTCTCCCTCTGCCTCTGCCTGCCTCTCTGTCTGCCTGTGCTCACTCTCTCTGACAAATGAATAAATAAAATCTTAAAAAAATTAATAAATAAATATAAATACAAGGGACTGGTATCAGAATGCATAAAGAACTCTTACCACTTAACAGTAAAAAGACAACCCAATATTAAAATGGGCAAAGGATCCGAATAGATAGTCCTTCAAAGAAGATTAAAAAAAAATAGCCAATAAATACAGGAAAAGCTGCCAAATATTGTCAGTCATCAGGGAAACGAAAATTAAAACCACGGTGTGATACCACTGCACACTGACTAGGTGACCATAATCAAATAAATAAAAATAACAAGTGTTGATGAGAATGTGGAGAAAATGGAACCTTTATACATTGCTGGTAGAAATGTGAAATGATACAGTAGCTATGGAAAACAGTCTGGTGGTTTCTCAGAATGTCCGGTGGGTAGAGTTACCATATGATCCACAATTTCACTACTAGGTACATAATTAAGAGAATTGAAAACTTGTGTCCACACAAGAACCTCTACATGAATAGCAACATTCATATCAACCCCAAAGTGGAAACAACCCAAATTTGTATCAGCAGATGAATGGATAAATACAATGGGGCATATCCACACAATGGACTATTTTTTGGCTTTTAAAATTTAATTATTTAATTATTTTTATATTTTGGCTTTAAAAAAAAGGAAGTGCTGATACATGCTACAATATGAATGAACCTTAAAAACTGCATGCTAAGTGAAAGAGTCACCTATTATATGATTCCACTTATGTGAGGAAAATCTATAGAGACAATAGATCAGTGGTTTCCTGGAAATGGGGTGAAGACGGAATGGGGGTGACTGCTAATGGGTATGTGGTTTCTTTTTGGAATACTGAAAATGTTCTAAAATAAGATTCTGGCAATATTTGCACAAATTTGAATGTACTAAAAACCACTGTTTAACACTTTAAACAGGTGAATTTTATGGTATGTAAATTATATCTAAATGAAACTAATAAATAAATACAAATTTGAAATAAAAGTTCCAGTTTTCCTTCCCATGCCCATAAATCATCTTGTACATATCTACTTTGGAAACTGCTGGTCTAATAGCACTTCTCAGTGATCCTGAAAATAATATTGTATTCATTGCCAAAATTGCAGGTACTTAAAATGTAATCTCTTCCCTTAATGATTGAGAGCCAACAGTAAATGGTTGAGGGAGGAAAAACATCAGTTTAACAATTCTCCCAAAATACTGATTTGGACTTCAATTGACCATCATTTCATTCCCTCTTGTGTCTATTTTCCCAAAATAAGTTTTTTTTTAGAATATTTTTTAAACTAAGGATATCATTGTAAT